>NC_142794.1:64260871-64397016 GCF_049724085.1 Artemia sp. Qi Xiang Cuo
TTTAAGAATTCTGCTTTTGTTTCAGCCAATTATGCTTAATAAAAAATCAAAGGAACTATTTAATGACCTGCAGTTGTTGTGATTCTTAGATCTTTACTTTCGCTTCAGTCAATCATTTTTAACAAAAAAACTAAAGAATAATTTACATACATTCAGGTGCTGTTATTTTAAGAGTTTTTCTTTTTTTTAAGCCTATAGTGCTTAAGAAAAAAACAAATGAATTATTTACTGACCTTCAGTTGTTGTGATTTTAAGAGTACCGCTTTTGTTTCATCTATTCGTTTTTAACTAAAAAAAAAAGGAATATTTTACTAACATTAAGTTATTGTGATTTTAAAAGTCCCACTTTTATTTCAGCCAATCGTGATTAACAAAAAAACAAAAGAATTATTTACTGACCTTCAGTTGTTGCGATTTTAAAAAATCCACTTTTATTTTAGTCAATATTTTTTAACAAAAAAACAAAGAAAACATTAACTGACCTTTAGTTGTTGCTATTTTATGACGTCTGATTTCGTTTCATCAAATCGTTTTTAACAAAAAATAAAAACAACTGAATTATTTAAAGGACTTCAGTTTTTGTGATTTTAAGAGTCCAGCATTTATATACACCCGACTTTTTTAACAAAAAAAAACAAAGGAATTAATTAATGAACTACAGGGTTTGTGTATATTAAATGTACACGTATTTTTAAGCACAAATTGATTGACAAAAAAACAAAGGCATTATTGACTGAATATAGGTTGCTGTGATTCTAAGAGTCACGCTTTTTTTTAAAACAAACGTGTTTAACAAAAAAAACAAAGGAAAAATTTAATGACCTTCACTTTTTGTGATTTTAAGAGTTCTACTTTTATTTAATACAAATGTGTTTAACAAAAAAAAAACAAAGGAATTACTTAATAACCTTCAATTTTGGTTATTTTAAGAGCTCTTCTTTTATTTAAAGAAAACATTATTAACAAAAAAAACAAAGAAAATATGTGCATTCCTTTGTTTTGGGTGAATATTATATTTCCACATCTGTTATAGACCAACATGTTTAACAAAAAAAAACAAAAGTATAAAGAATATTAAATTAAGTTTCATTAACTTTAAGTTTTCTGTTTTTGTTTAAGCCAATAGTTTTTAACATAAAAAAACCAAGGAATTATTTACTGACATTCAGTTGTTGTGATTTAAAAGTTCCTCTTTTATTTCAGCCAATCGCGTTTAACAAAAAAAAAACAAAGAAATTATTTACTTACCTTCAGTTGTTGTTATTTGAAAAATTTCGTTTGTTTTTAAACCCACAATGTTTTACAAAAAAAACAAGCGATTTATTTACTTAACATCAGTTGTTGTGATTTTAAAAGTTCCCCTATTATTTAAACCCATCATGCTTAAAAAAAAACAAAAGACAATATCTGCTGAACTTCAGTGTTTGTGATTTTAAAAGTTATATTTTTTTTTAAGCCAATCGTATTTAACAAAAAAACAAATGAATTATTTACTGACCCTCAACTTCTGTGATTTTATGATGTCTGCTTTTGTTTAAACCAATCGTGTTTAACAAAAAAAAACAAAGGAATTATTTACTGACCATCAGTTGTTGTGAATTTTAATGTACCGCTATTATAAATGAAAAACGTGTTTAACAAAAAAAAACAACAGAAATAATTTATTGACTTCAGTTGTTGTGTTTGCAAAATTTAAGATTTTGTTTAAGCCAATCATTTTTAAAAAAAAAACAAATAAGTTATTAACTGACTTTCAGTTTTTATGATTTTAAGAGGTCCGCTTTAGTTTCAACCAATCGTGTATAAAAAAAAAACAAAGGAATCATTTACTTACTTTCAGTTGTTTTGATTTTAAAATTTACACTTTTGTTTAAGCCAATCGTTTTTAAAAAAAAAACAAAGGACTTATTTACTAACCTTTAGTTGTTGTGACTTTAAAAGTTCCGATTTTATTTCAGCCAATCGTGTTTAACAAAAAAAAACAAACAAAGGTAATATTTACTGACCTTCAGTTGTTGTGATTTTAAGAGTTCCGCTTTTATTTCAACCATTAGTGTTTAACAAAAAAAAAAACAAAGGAATTATTTACTGACCTTCAGTTGTTGCGATTTTAAAAGTTCTGCTTTTGTTTAAGCCAATCGTGTTTAAAAAAAAAAAAAAAAAAATCATTTACTGAACTTCAGTTGTTTTGATTTTAAGAGTTCAGCTTTTATTTAAACTCATTGTGTTTGACAAAAAAAAACAAAGGAATTATTTACGGACTTTCAGTTTTTGTTACTTTCAGGGGTCAGAATTTATATCAAAACAACTCTCATAAAAATAAAAAAAAACTGAAGCATTATAAGTTTTTCACCTGATGGTATTTTACAATTAACACGGTTGCTTCTGAACATATCTTTTAACAAAAAAAAACAAAGAACTCATCAACAGTACTACAGCTGTGGCAAAATGAAATGTTCTAATTTTGTTTCAGCAAAACACCTTTAACAAAAAAAAACAAAAGTAAGCAATTAATGACAATAATTTTAAGTTATTTTTAGTTTTATAATTTTATTGAAACCCAACGATTTTGACAAAAACAAAAACTGAATTATTTAATGACCTTCAGTTTTTGTGATTTTAAGATTACCTCTTTTGTATCAGCAAATCCTGTTTAACAAAAAAAAAATGGATTATTTATTGACCTTCAATTGTTGTGATTTTAAAAGTTCCGCTTTTGTTTAAATCACTCTTTATTAACAAACAAAACAAAAAAAATATTTAATTTACAGGATCTTGTTTGATGTCAAGATGTCCCCTTTAGTTTCAAAAAAAAACTCTTAACAAAAAACTTTTGCCTTAACTGATTACCTTAATGTTTTTCGATTTTAAATTTAACATTTATGTTTAGTCTAATCGTTTTTAACAAAAAAAACAAAGACCTCTATAAATTAACTTAAGTGTGGGTGATATTTAATTGGCCAATTTTACTTAATTACAACGTTATTAACAAAAAATCAAAGAAATTCAAAACTGAAACTCGGTTTTTGCGATTTTAAAAAGTCCGCATTTATTTCAGCCAAAAGTGATTAAACAAAACAAAGGAAACATTTAAATAACGTCCGTTTTTTTTTATTTTAAAGTTCATATTTTAATGAAGACAATCGTTTTTAAAAAAAAAAAAAAAGGAATCATTTACTGACCTTCAGTTTTTGTAATTTTAAAAGGTCCGCTTTAGTTTCAGTCAATCGTGTTTAACAAAAAAACAAAGGAAACATTTACTGACCTTCAGTTGTTGTGATTTTAAGCGTTCCGCTTTTATTTCAGCCAATCGTGTTTAACAAACAAAACAAAGGAATTATTTACTGAATTTCAGTTGTTGTAGTTTGAAGAGGTTCGCTTTTGTTCCAGCCAATCGTTTTTAACAAAAAACTAAGAAATAATTTACTGACCTTCATTGTTTTTGATTTCAAGAGTTCTATTTTTGTTTAAGCCAATAGATTTTAACACAAAAAACAAAGAGCTTCTGTAATGAACTGCCACAGCTTTGATTTCAAAAGTTCCACTTTTCTTTCATCCCATCATGTATGACAAAAAAAACAAAGAGCTTAATCAATGAATTAACGTTTATTTGATTATTAGATGTCCGCTATTATGTAAACAATACATGTTTAAAAAGAAAACAATTGAGTTATTAAATTACTTTCTGCTTTAGTGATTTTAATAAGTCTTTTTTTTTTTAAGCACATAGTGTTTAACAAACAACACGAATAACTGATTAAATGACCTTCAGTTGTTGGGATTATAACAATTACGATTTTTTCTAAGCCAATCTTGCTTAACAAAAAAAACAAAGTGGATATTGACTTATGGTTTCAGAATTTACGTTTTTATTTAAATCAATCGTGTTTAACAAAAAAAAAACAAAGGAATTATTTACTGGCCTTCAGTTGTTGTGATTTTAAAAGTTCCGCTTTTTTGTCAGCCAATGGTGTTTAACAAACAAAAAACCCAGGAATTATTTAGTGACCTTCAGTTGTTGTGATCTTAAGAGTTCCGCTTTAATTTAAACAAATCTTTTTTAACAAAAAAAACAAGAAATTATTTAATGACCTTCATTTTATGTGATTTCATAAGTATCTTCGTTATATAAATCCTTCTTTTTTAACAAAAAAAAACAACAGAATCATTTACTGTCCTTCAGTTGTTGTGCTTCTATAAATTCCACTTTTATTTCTGCTAATAGTGGTTAACAAAAAAACAAAGGAATCGTTTACTAACCTTCAGTTGTGATTTTAAAAGCTCCGCTTTTGTTTCAGCCAAGCGTGTTTAACAAAAAAACAAATTAATTAGTTACTAACATTCTGTTGTTGTGATTTTAAGAATTCCTAATTTGTTTCAGCAAATCATTTTTAAAATGAGATCAAAGGGCCTATTTAATGAAAATAAATTGTGAATTTAAAAGTTCCGCTTTTATTTCAGCCAATTTTGTTTAACAAAAAAACAAAGAACTTATTTACTGACCTTCAGTTGTTGTGATTTTAAAAGTTCCGCATTTATTTCAACAAATCGTGTTTAACAAAAAAAAAAAGGAATTATTTACTTACCTTCAGTTGTGATTTTAAAAGTTCCGCTTTTTTTTAAGCCAACCGTGTTTGACAAAAAAAAAAAGGATTTAGTTATTGACCTTCAGTTGTTGTGACTTTAAAAGTCCCGCTTTTTTTTCAGCCCATCGTGTTTAACAAAAAACAAAGGAATTATTTAATGAACTTCAGTTGTGATTTTAAAAGTTACTTATTTGCTTCAGCCAATCGTTTTTAACAAAAAAACATAGGAATTATAGACTGACTTTTAGTTGTTGTGATTACAAAAATGTCGCTTTTGTTTAATTCCCTATTTTTTAACAAAAAAACAGAGTACTCAATTACGGAACAACAGTTGTGATATCAAAATTGCCGATTTTATTTAATTACACCACGTTTAACAAAAAAAAACAAAGGAATTATTTACTGAAATTCAGCTTGAGTTTTTTCAAGAGTTCCGCTTTCATATAAACAAATCGCTTTTAACAAAAAAAAACAAAGAAAACATTTACTTAGTTTCATTTTTTGTTATTTTGAGTTTACAGCTTTTGTAACATTAAAACACTATTAACAAAAAAAAACAAATTTGCACACCTTAAAAACTTCTTTGTTAGTTACTTTATGTTTCCCGCTATTGTTTCAGACCTTAAGGTTTAACAAAAAAAAACAAAGTAATCACTAACTGACATTATGTTGTGTTTATTTAAAAGTTAAGCTTTTATTTAAGCAAATAATTTTTAACAAAAAAAAAACAAAGTAAACAATTCATGAACCTATTTTGTTTTTTTTTTGATATTTCTTCTTGTGTTTAATCCCATAGTTTTTAACAAAAAAAAACAAAGGGTACATTTAATTAACTTCATCTTTTGTGATGTTAAGAGGTCCCCTATTGTTTATACAAATCGTTCTTAACAAAAAACTCATGCATATTCTAATTAACTACCTTCTTTTTGATTGTATATTGAACACGATTGTTAAGTCAACACTTATTTAACAAAAAAAAACAATGTAAAATTTAAAAGCACTGACGGTTGGGTGAATTTGTGATGAACAATATTATTTAAGCCCAACGTGTTTAACAAAAAAAACAAAGTAATCTATAAACGAACATAAGTTGTTGTGATTTTAAATGGTACGATTTTATTTAAGTATATATTTTTTGAAAAAAAAAAAAAAGGATATATTTAATGAACTTAAGTTGTTGTGTTTTATAAAGTTTCGCTTTTGTATAAGCCAATCGTCTTTAACAAAAAAAAACAAAAGGATTATTTATTGGCCTCCAGTTGTTGTGGTTTTAAAAGGTCTGCTTTTGTTTAAGTCAATCATGTTTAAGAAAAAAACAAAGGAATCATTCACTGACCTTCAGTTGTTGTGATTTTAGAAGTTCCGCTTTTATTTCAGCTAATCGTGTTTAACAAAAAAAACAAAGGAATTATATGACCTTCAGTTGTTGTGATTTTAAAAGTTCTGCTTTTATTTCAACCCATCGTGTTTAACAAAAAAACAAAGAAATTATTTACTGACCTTCAGTGTTTGTGATTTTAAAATTTCTGATTTTGTTTAAATCAATCGTTTATAAAGAAGTGAAAATGAACTATTTAACGACATTTAGCTTCTGTGATTTCAAAAGTATCGACTTTATTTCAGCCAAACATGTTTAACAAAAAAAACAAAAGAAACAATTAATGGATGTATTTTTATGTTATGTTATGATGTAAACTTTTATTGAAGTCCTACTATTTTAACAAAAAAAAACAATTGACATAATTAAAGAACATAAGTTGTTGTGATTTTAAGAGTAACGAATTTATGTATGCCCAACGATTTTAACAAAAAAAAACAAAGGAAACTTTTTATGATATTCGGTTTTTACGGTTTTAATATTTACGCTTTTATTTAAAACAATCCTTTTTAACAAAAAAACAAATAAATTATTTACTAACCTTCATTGTTTGTGATTTTAAAATTTACACTTTTGTTTCAACCAATATTTTTTAACAAAAAAAAAACAATTTAACCATGCATTGAACTTCAGTTGTTGTGATTTGAAGAGTACTACTATTTTTTAAATGCTTCATTTTTAAACGAAGTAGAAATGGAAACATTCACTGAACTTCAGTTGTGATATTAAGAGTTCCAATTATAAAGCAGCACAATGTGTTTAACAAAAAAAAACAGATGAAACTTAACATGACTTTCCGTTTGTTTGATTTTATAAGGTCCGCTATAATTTAAGAAAAACGGGTTTAACAAAAAAAACAAAGGACATTAATTAAGTCCTGCATGGTTTGTTAGTTTTAAATGTACGAATTTGTTTAATACCAAATTGTTTAACAAAAAAAAACAAAGAACTTAATGACTTCCCTTCAGTTGTTCTGCTTATTGGATTTATACTTTTATTTCAGCCAATTATGTTTAACACAAAAAAACATTGGTATCGTTTAATGAACATCAGTTGTTTTGCTATTTAGATTTCCACTTTTGATTCGGCAAATCGTTTTTAACAAAAAAACAAAGGTATTATTTACTTACCATAAGTTGTTGTGAAATCAAAAGTACTTATTTTATTTATGCAAATCGTGTTTAACAAAAAAAAACAATGTGAATATATTAATACCTACATTTTGGTCGTCTGCAAAAGTGCAACTATTACCTATGCCAATCGTGTTTAAAAAAAAAAACAAAAAGTAATTTACAACATGACTTAATTTTTGTGGGTTTCAAGTTTTATGCTATAAATTAAGCAAATAGTTTTTAAAAAAAAAAAAAAGGAATTATTTACTGACCTTCAGTTGTTGTGATTTTAAGAGTTCCGCTTTTATTTCAGCTAATCGTGTTTAACAAAAAAACAAAGGAATTATATGACCTTCAGTTGTTGTGATTTTAAAAGTTCTGCTTTTATTTCAACCCATCGTGTTTAACAAAAAAACAAAGAAATTATTTACTGACCTTCAGTGGTTGTGATTTTAAAAGTTCCTCTTTTTTTTAAACCAATCCTTTTTAACAAAAAAAACAAATTAACTATTTACAGACTGTCAATTGTTGTGATTTGATGAGTTCCACTTTTGTTTCAACCCATCGTGTTTAACAAAAATAACAAAGATAACATTTAATTGACCTAATGTGATGTGATTTTTCAATGTCCACTTTTATTTAAGAAATAAGTGTTTAACAAAAAAAACAAATATAATATTTAAATACCTTAATTTGTTTTGATTTTAAAATTTACGCTTTTATTTAATCCAATCCTGTTTAAAAAAAAAAAAAAGGGAATTATTTACTTACCTTCAGTTGTTGTGATTTTAAGAGGTCCGCTTTTATTTAAGCCAAACGTTTTTAAAAAAAAAACAGATGAATTATCTAGTGACTTTAATTTGTTGTGATTTTAAGAGTTATGCATTTATGTAAGTCCGCATTTTTTGACAAAAAAAAACAATAAGAACATTTAATGAAAATCATTTGGAGCGATTTTAATAGTACTACTTTTTTTTCATCACAAACTGTTTAACAAAAAAAAAAAAAGGAATCGTTTAATGACTTTAAGGTGTTGTGATTTTAAGAGTACCGCTTTTGTTTTCTAAAATCATCTTCTAAAATGCCTCAAACTGTTTCACCCAAATAATTCCCTAAAATGCCGAAAACGGTTTCGCCCAAATAATCCCTAAAATGCCTAAGACGGTTTCGCCCAAATAATTCCTAAAATGCCTAAAACGGTTTCGCCCAAATAATTCCCTAAAATGCCTATAAAGGTTTCGCCCAAATAATCTCTAAACATAATTTCAGCGTGTTCCTTTTGTTTTGACATCCCTGCGCTTTCACATTTGAAATTCCTAGGAAAACCTTTTCCGCGTTAATCTCTTCATCTCTAAGATCAAAACATTCACCCGGGGTCAATTCTCCTGGAGGGACAACAACAAATCAATAAAGCTTGACATCATCCGTCAGACATTAATAAACTTCACCCGGAAACAATTCTCCTGGACGAACACCAAAGACATTAATAAAGTTCGCCCGGAGACAATTCTCCTGGACGAAATCCAACAAATCAATTTCTCAGAAATTCACTTCCTCTTCGACTGACAGCACAGGTGTTCTCTCTAGGGAGTCTATGCCCATATATGGAGCCCCGTCACGAGTCGATAGGGCCCTTCTACTCATTTTGACAGACTCTAAAGCTCTGGGAAGTGGTTAGTGGCACATGGCCATCAGTATCCCTGCTCCCAATTACTGCTATCAGACTCGTCCAGTGTCTTTCTGCATGGATGTTAATTGAAGAATAAATAGGAACCTTGGAGGAAGCTAGTCAAGGAGCTATCTTTTCAGAGAAAATACAAATGGTTTGGCCTCGACAGTTAAGTAACGCAGACTTGATCGAAACTCAACGAAGATTAGTGTCTCTCTTCTTTAAAGCGATCGCGGAACCCTTTTTTAACAGGGTAAATTTATGTTTCACATGTCAGTTTTTTATGTTGTTTATCTGCTCCTAAGGTATTACGGTTCTAAGTAAGAGGACAATTTTGATGTCATTCGATAGCTGGGATTCAGCTTTATCCATCTACCAAATGGCATTTTTGACATTAGCTTTGTAATTTTTTTCAGCTTGAAAAAAACTACTAACTTTCGAATTTAGGTACATTTTCCAATTTTTAAAAGCTCTTAGAAAATGTATAAATAGCATAATTCTGCCTCTGTGGCAGAATGGATGGCTCTAAAACTCTTTTTAGATCCAGTGTCCTGTCCTTTTAGTACAAATTATAGCTATGAGCTTGTCGCAAGATTGCATGTTACAGAGGGAACAAAACCCTATGTTAAAAAATTTATTTGTCCTCTTTACAGGTGATTTCCTGTGTACACTTTTGTATTGATTCAATGTTATTTAGCCTTCGTATTTTTTAACTTATCTTATACAGAATTCTTCTTAATCTAAATAGTGGGATCATTTTTGGTCTATTTATCATAAATAAAATAGGCGCTCTGAAATAAGTTTAAGGTATAATTCTATCCATCAAATTACCTAATGTACCGGAATCAGCAAGCTGATACCCTAATTTCAAATCACAAGGAGCACCGGCCTGGGTAAAGACCCGATTTTAGCAAGAACCACGGTATAAGCTATATAAAAAAAAACAGAAACCGTAGATCGCATATACAGGGTTGCCAGCCCTAGTGATTTATTACTATTTCCTGTGATTGTATATATTGCCTAAAAACACTAAATCAGCTCATAAACACTGAATCTAAATCAATCACTAGATTATTGAAGAAAGTCACTAAAAAATCGCTAAAATAATTTAATTTTTTTCACCGGGAGGGGGGGGCAACCCTGTGCATATATTTGTTTTTACTTCATACGAGCAGCAACTCGCAGCAGTTGCTTATTTCCTCTTATTTAACCACTTAAAAATCGGAACTATTAATGTTAAACATGAAAAATAAACAACTTACCGTTATTTAGCACTCTTTTGAAAGGAGGGACAACAGCACCACCTAAGCTCCATTTCTTTTCTCCTTGAACGTACACATTCACGTCTTTCCATGTTAAAGTCACTCCTCCTTCAACAGGAGTCCATCCACGTTCAAATGAGGATGTTTTTGTCTTCCCATTTTTGCCTCGGTAAGTGTAGATGCTTGGCAGAAAGCTTGTGTACTACAGCAGTAAAACTCAAGTTAGTTGAAACAGCAACACTGAATAATCGCTATTTGTGTAGAATATAAACCAAGAAATACATGCTAAAGGGCAAAACGTATTCATCATGCTGAAACGTATAAGAAAGCACGACACTTCCTCTGCTTCTTTGTCTACGCAAGGACAAATTTAAATCAACAGTTTTTCTGTTGCTTGTTTTTGTTGTTTGTCGGAATTGAGCTAATTGGATTCTGAACAGCTCATTATAAAAAATAGCATCCGAACAGTTTGCAAAATCGCTATTTTAAAAAATAATGTGATTCTTTCCTTTTCAGAATTTGATTTGGATTCTCGTATTTTACGTTTAGTTTTGTTTATTTCTTATAGCTGAATTTCAAGATAATTTAATTGAGTCAAAATTATCAAATCCAGTAATTTTTGAAGCCCAGGTGGAAAGTCTATTCTAAAGTATACTTGAACATAATTAGTATGTTCAAGCATACAAGTGAACACCAAAGAGTCCCGGGCATTTCCCCCACAATAGATAATAGGCACTTAAAAGTCAAAACCAACAATACATCTACTTTTAATTATTTTCTGTTGCTAGGCCTCACTGGCAACAAACTTGCTTATGAACATTACAATATAAGAACCACGCCCAGCCATGTGCATATAAAAGGATTATCTCTATAAAAAGTCAGAGAATTTTACTTTTTTAAGCATAATTTTCTTGTCAATTCAATTTGTTCTATTAGTAAATAGCTTCTATACAGTAGAAAACTATCAGAAAATGAATATTTTACCCACAACCTTTTGCCAACCACCACTCTTTATTGCAGATGTTACATTTGTTTTATGACCAGAGTCAAAACAAGCCTTCATAGACCTACACGCCGGTCCATGGAAACAACGACCTGTCCCGGGGAATGGTTCAAGGATCACTAGTTACAAAACAAATTACTAGATAAATTTCAAATCTTTAATCAATTAAGATTTAACATTATCTGTTCAAGTCAGGGCCTTATCCAGGATTTTGTGCGGGGGGGGGGGGGTTGTTTTATCAGGGGAGGGGGTTTGAAAAAACTCACCAAAAATTGATTTTAAGCATTTTCATTATGTTTTTACGAGTCAGACACACATGTCGGGGGGGGGGGTTAAACCCCTAACCCCTCCTCTGAATACGGCCTTGGTGCAAGGGTTTGATTCTATGTTTTTCTAGATAATATAATGACCAAAAATGATGCCTTTTACTGATGACAAAAGTGATGCCTTTTGCTGAAGAATTTTAAGACATTTTCGTATAGCCAAAAAAGGCAGATAAAAAAAGACGTTAATCATATGTGATTTATGATATGAGTCTTTATGGAGGGAAACCTCTTGATATCTAAACTTCTTTATTTCACTTGGGAATATTACACTGTCAGATTTAAAGTATCATCAAAACGTTTTGCTCGTTTGTCTTGAAAATACTATGTAAAAAGATCCTTTTTCCATTACAGTGCACACACAACTAGATTTAAACAAAAAATGATACCGAATATAATTCTGACCTTTAATCGAAAAGACACTCTCCATGTCTTTTTGCATAACCTTATCACTTTTACTCTACGCATTTAGCTACAAGGTTGTAAATCTAGAATCTACATAGCCATTTAAGCCATTACAAAGAACAGTGATTCCTTTTTACAGTACTTAATTTGTCATGTTAAGTAATGCTTCTATTACTTCACAGTTCCTTTTTATCTACTTGTGGTGACCTGGAAGTAGCACAAGCTACTGTAGACTGCTATTGTCACTGTTTTTACATACTGACATGCACGTATTCAAGGATACCACCAGAAAATTTAGCCGGGGGGGGGGGCAATTTTTAAATGAACAGGCCTGACAATAATACGACTAAGTACTTTAAATGCGTTAATAGGTGGTAATATCCTCACTAAAATGGAAACTACGTAGTTTTAAATAGATCCCAATACACAGATAAATAATTAAATAGGGGCTTAGGTCCCAAAGTCAAGTTTCTCGTTTTCACCATTTTTCCTAGAGGGGAGTTCTCTCCCCTTGGTCTCTCCCGGGGGTCATTTTGAAACTTCATTTATTTTCATGGAATGATCCTACGCATTCAACCTGCTTCACTAGCTTTTTAATTAGAGCTTCACTAGCTTTTTAAGTTTTGCTTTTGTAATTTGGACTCAAAAAGGTCTATTCTTGAGAATAACAGAATCATGAACAAGGTACATACCCAGAAAATTATTTCAGGAAGTGTAGTTCTAATTCAATAGTAACAGTCAAATTACATGAAAATACCAAGAAAATCATTAAATTATATACAGTTTAGACGAATTTCTAGACCTAGAGACCCCTTCCTTTCATATGTGCCGACTTGAGCTAAACATTCAAATATGCCGCAAATAATTCTTACCTCTTCGATACTATTTTCTAAATTCAAAGATTCATCTGATCTTTTTGAACTTGTGCGAAAGTCCTCCATACTCTCTGTAAGCACTTCTTGATGGAAAACCGATTGTTCATCACACATGGCTGTTATGAATTAACTGTTGTTTCTAGTCGAATCCAGTGTGCAGAATTTCTTAGAAGCCTTAGGAATCAGAAAAGCAAAAGTCCAGGCAAATGGAGTAGACTTTATCCGGTATTAGGTATCGAATCAATATTTGCTGTCGGTGAGTGAAATACGATACTTAAACAAAGGATAGGCCTCCAAATTAACTACGCTATATGCTATAGCTATTATTCTAAAATATAATAAAACGATAGTGAAAGAGTAGTTCTGATACAGCGGTGCTACTTTATTAAGTGAAAGTTGAGCCTTGTTTTGTGCCCTCGCAGCTTTTTATATGAAAGTAAAAGAAAAGTTAAAGACAAATAAATTATAATAAGTAAATTATTTTAATACAAACGAGCATAATAACAATAAATTTGGCTTCTGAAGGTTAAAGTTTAAGGTTCAAAGGCTTAATAATGCACTGTACTTGTTTTGTATCTTAGACCTACCGGAATAATCATCTGTCCTCACAAAGGTTTAGGCCTGCTGGCACCTATATGCCATCAGTCAAATCGTTCTGTTGTAATAAGTTGCCACCTGATTAAATTGGCTGATCACAGTATCACAATATGCATGCTCTGTCACAAATATAAAAACAGGTTCAATATTTGAAATATTTATTTATTTGTAGGTAAACTCATTTTCCCCACACTTCGAAGGATTATATAAATGAGTACACAAGACACCAACAATCGTGGTTGAACATATTCCCATTATGAATCTGGTTAATACTCATTGAATATGCTTTTGGAAAATGGGTATTGCTTCCAAATTATAATCCATTTATAAATCTGAAATTTAATACAATGTTTGTCAAATGTAAGACCAAATCTGTGCCAAATTTTTCTGCTTTCTATTTACAGCTGTAACAAATAAGGATCAATGGAAATGATCAAGAAGGTTAAAAACTAAAAAGCAAATTTATTTCTCTGTCAAAATTCAGAAGCTCCATTCTTGGGGCCTGAGTAGAGTTATTTAGGTTAAATGGTTTCTTGTTTCGAAATAGTATACAAAAATTATTGACATTTTGAAGGACAGTCCGAGTATGACTTTAAAGACTGTTCTCGTGCATGTTTTACTTGAAATTTCAACTTCTCGTGGGATTATAGGCGTTTTCTATTTGTGTACATTTCTCTCAAATACACTGAAGAATTCTCGAATGGAATGGAATACATGGATTTGGCTGCAATTCTGAGCTGAGCAACATTAGACTAAAATTGAACACAAATTACAGAGAAATATCCCGGAATATAAAAGTATTGCCGCAGTTAGAACGCTCCAATAAGCAGAACTACTCGGCCAAAAATTATATCTACTGTGGATTATCAAAAAAGTTGTTAAAAATTTGGTCAGCATAAGGTGCTTCTATTTCTTCTCAACTTAGCACAAGAGCTTTTACCAACAAACTTTATGAGCGATCTGTTCAGAAAATTCGAACAGAAAAGATTTTACTAAGCCATAACTTCATACAAACAATAATGAAGCATATGTTTTGCTCATCTAGTTTCACAGAAAGGGTGCACGTGGATAACAAACCATAAATGATTTTTTCTCAATTTACCGAATTTTAAAGATGTGAATGTGTTTTTTCAATCAAATCCTCAAAATAAGTTCCCACAGTTTAATTTTACATACATGCGTGTATTTAAAAACCAGTGGCAATATACACAAAAACAAATAAATAAAAAACAATAGGGAAAGAACAATAGCACTCAACAAATTTAAACTACAGCTTCTTTCCGCGCCATCAGACTATTTTCTATAAAACAACCTAACGCAGTAATTAGGCCCCTCGAAGTAGTCCCCAAAACTCCCAGGAGCAGCGGTACATTCCCACAGAAAAATGTATCCCTAAAATTTGCAAAACTTTGGCATCTACTCGGAAAATGGTCCATCCCATCCCCAAACTCCCCACAGAGGGAGCAGACACGCCTACTTCCCGAGCCATCCTCATCATAAGACTCCCAGTAGCCTTTACGCATTGGTATGCAATTTGCCCGTACCTGCAACCAATACTTAAGGGTTCTCCACGGTAGGTTCAGCTTCAAATAAAACTCCTCCCCATACACATCTTTAACCTGTCTATAAAAATGCAGGCTACTAGACTTTTCCAGACCCGTTAGCCAAACCTGAATCTCTTGGTCCCGAAGGCACGATGCAAACTTACCGAGGAAATCTTCAGGTTTACCGAAAGGACCCTGCCCCTCATTCCATGCCCATGATAAGCAAGCATTATCCAACAGTTCTTTAACTTTTTTTGGCCATGCTGTCTTTTTGGTAAAACTCAACATCTTTGTGTAGGCCGCTTTCGCCAAGCGGTTATCAGGTAAGCGCGTAACCTGTAACCAAAACTTAATCATTTGTATAGTCCTCATATGACGTAGATCCTGCAAACCCAAATCACCCTTTAGGACCAAACTACTAAAATTCTTTTGGAGGCCTATTTTGGAGGATAACTCTTTTAAAATACATAAACTGCAGAGATTCCAGTTGTTTTACCGTAGTAGTCCCCCACAACTCGCATCCATAATGGGCAACAGGTAGGACTTTATTCATAAAAAGATACTTGTGCATCTTCATATTTTTGATTCCCATGATATGTTTTTGTCGAAGTAGAGCACAAGCTGCTGCCTTACCACGTGAAATCATCAATTTAATGTGCTCGGTCCAATTCCCATTTGCTGCGACCATGAATCCCAGATATTTTTACTTTGGGGTCACTTTTATTGTCTCGTCATTATAAGTAAAGGAATAATCCTGAGGTCCATTGGGCTTCCTACTTTGGAAGATGACAATCTCTGTCTTAGATGCGTTCAGCTTCAACTTCTTCGATTCTAGGTAAGATTCAGTTAAATTCAGAAGAGTTTGGAGTTCCTCGGCTGGTTTGGCCACTAAAGCTGTGTCTTCAACGAACAGCAAAAAAGAAAATAGGTTATTCGCTAGTGGTACAACTGGGGCCCATCTCATTTCAAGAAACTCTGCAAAATCATTGATCTACAGAGTAAAAAGTTTCGGTGACAACGTGCATCCTTGGCGAACTCCTCTGAAGGCTCTGAATGGCCTAGATACATCTTTTTTAACAATGAAAACCACAGATAGAGTTATCTCATACATGTTAATTAATAACATAATAAAAGGCCTGGGTAGGCCTATCTTAACAAGGTAACGGAATAAAATAGGTCTATCAATACTATCAAATGCCTTTTCAAGGTCCACAAACGAGACAAAAAGCCTAACATTTTCTCTGCCATGTTTTCCAATAAGGGCCTGGAGTATAAATACACGATCTGTAGTTGAATGTTCCTTTCGGCATCCTCCTTGGGTCTCACTGACTATAATTTCCTTTTCTAGCAACAGCCCTAATATACCATCTAGAACCTTTCCAAAAAATTTACTAATTTTTGTTACTATACCAATAGGGCGTTAGTTACCTTGATTCATTCTGTCACTCTTTTTAAATAACGGCATTATAACCGACATATTCGATGCTGTTGGCCAACTACTTGAAACCAGGACTGTATTATACAAAGTTAATAGAACTGGCAACAGGGGACCAATTAATTTATACATTATTGACGGAATTCCATCAAAACCCGGTGTAGATC
Source organism: Artemia sp. Qi Xiang Cuo (assembly GCF_049724085.1). Lineage (NCBI taxonomy): Eukaryota > Metazoa > Arthropoda > Branchiopoda > Anostraca > Artemiidae > Artemia > Artemia sp. Qi Xiang Cuo. The sequence continues at coordinate 64,277,228 of NC_142794.1, forward strand.
TTCCACGGTGGCTCTTGATGGATTGTTTTAGCTCAATCTCGGATATTTCCTGAATTAGCTGGTAAGAATGCTCTGGGAGGAGGAATTCACTGACACTGCATCTATCGGCTCAGTATACACTTGCGGGTAGATGGGTGCCTGACCAGCTGAGTTTCTATGATTCTCCAGGTCTTCAAAATAAGTCGGCCAAGAGTTAACTTCTGGGATCATTTTTGATTGGTCACGTGGCCCACGTAAATACTTCCAGAATTCACTCATACTGACCGATCTATAAGCTTGAAAACACTTCTCTTGTTCTTTAGTTTTATATAATGCTTTCTTCCTCCTTACTAAAGCCTTGTGTTCTTTTCTAGCTAATCTAAATGTTGATAGGGCTTCTTGTCACTGCTCTGGGTCATTGGCATTTTTTACCTTATTTAATAAGCTAAATAGGCAAAACTTACTATGTTTGCAATCATTATCAAAAGGACCAATTTTCGGCGGCTTTCGTTTCAGGACCCGAGCAGCCTCTTCATGGAGGAGTTGTGACAGGCAGCCAGTAATTATTTCAGGGTCCGAAGAGAGTTCACATAAACCCTTTAACCTAATTAGATAAAGTGCAATACAATCAAAAGAGCATAGGAATACGGTAAGAGAAGAAACTCAATTTCATTTCCGATAAAAAACCATTGTCAGCTAACGTTATCCGGAAATATAGTAAATCAATTAAAAACCCAACTATTAAAAACATTGTTTTTATGTCCATTTTCAATTTGTTTTTACATCATAAAAGACAAAAGAGACCTGTTGCCATAAGGGTAAAATAGGCGTATTTGTGGTGGGTAAATACCCATCTTTTGAACAAAAACGTCTTTAAAATTTAATCAAACTTATATTGCCCGCCAAGAAAAGAAATTGGTAAGAAATTTACATACCTCGCAGCAATAAGGCCACTATAACGGCCAAGGCAGTGACCAGGGGGAAAGTTTAGGGGATTTGGACCCCCCCACCAATGTTTGTCCGACTCGTAAAACCGTAACAAAAATGAATATAAACACATTTTCATCCCCCCTCCCCGCCGAAAAAAATCCTGGATATGGCTCTGATAACGGCACAATGCACCCTTCCAGAGCTTTAAATTAAAAGAAATTCTATTTTTAATTTAGCAGCTTTGAGATAGGACTATTCCAGACTGTACATAGTGGTGCGTAACACCTGATGCTTCAAACTCACTGTCAGTTCCCACTGTCAAACGTTATTTAGTCAGTAGTATTTTTTACTGCATTGATATTCTTGAAAGTATTGACACTTTCGACATATTAAGGTTTACCCTTGAGTTTCACACTCATAAAAACGAGTCTGAAACTCGTTTCTACTACTATCCAAAATACGGTCACGTCATATATTTATCCCAACGTAAAACCAACTCTACCCGTAACAAGAAGTAGCCACACTGCACCGACAATCCAGTCGCGTCCAGGACACGATTGTTTACCCATATTAGTTTTTAGCTTCTAGTCTCCATATATATTAGCTCAGCCTTAACCAATATAGAATAAATCAAATGGCTTAAAAACCAAAGAATCTGCCTGCCCCTGAAGATTGTTCAGCTTTGACTTTCCTCCTGGGATATACTTAGCTGTACGATAGACTATTTACAGCATGGATGTGGAGGAAAAACGTCACTTGGTTCAATTAAAAACACACATGAAAACTGAGAAGTGAGATTGACAGATGAAAACTCAGATCAATGGGATTTGCTACTTCTGAGAAATTGCTGGTTGCAAAAGTATTTTACCGACCTCCCGATAGGGATTTTATTCGAGACCTTACTCCAAAAAAAAAATTCGGCTTTACACCATTTGGCAACCTTCGACTCACTCCAGCATACTTACTCCATTGTGAAAGGTTTTTTTATTACCTCGTATGGCTTAGGCAGGTTTTGAATGACACATCGACTTTTTGACTTCAATTCTGTGATAAGCCTGACAAGTTCTCAATTCAAACTGTATACGCAAATCCCAAGCCATTGAGGGCTAGTTTTACTCTGTTGTTCATAATTGAATCAAACTTTTGATAAGCCAGTTTCGCTTTGTATTTTAGCTTCTTTAGAGTTTAGACAATCCTTGACTAAATAGCAGCTGAAGAGTTTTCAGATAAGAGTATTTATATATCTTGCGTTTCCCTTAACGAATCCAGTTTACTACCCTGTATTTGTCTTAAATATCAAATTAAAGTTAAGACCCAAGTAAAGTTAGACCTGAACTTGAAACTAGAATTTTGATAAATTAAGAATTAGCTTGTTGCGGATTTTTTTAGTTTAGCTGAGTTACATTGTAAGGGTTGAAATAACAAAGAGCATACCTATAAAACAACTTGATATAATGATACTATAATATTAAAATACTAGATATAATACCAATAATTAAATAACACATAAAAAACCTAGTAAAATAATCTAGTAGGCATATCAGTTGCTTTTTGTCTCTGCTGAACGGAAATTTCAACTTACTCTTGCTATATTCTTAATTTTTTAATCAAAGCTATTTTTTGTCAATTAGTGCTCTTATAAAAACTCTAATTTAGTGATTAATTTTATATTAGATTTAGTGGTAAACAAACCTACTTTATTATCGTCTTTTTATTGCCGTGTACAACCCTTTTCAGCACCTGCTCTTACAAAATTAATTACAAAGAGTGGCTGTAACTCCTTCTCTTCTCGCCCACGTTAACATTTTACTATTTTATTTATTTATTTATTTTATTCAATTAAGGAGGAAGCCATAGGCTTGTCGCACTAATATTCCAACTTAGTATTGCTTACACTATCTTGATCTTTCATCTACCAATATCAATAAACTAATTTACGGAAAAAGAAATTACAAAATAATAAATTAAAAAGGAACACAGCAACGTATCTTCTCCTAATATATAGTATAATTTTTAAAAGTTTAATCTATCATAAATCTCAGTTCACTTTTTGCGACACAAAATCTTTTCTGGTAACCAATCTTTAATAAAATTGTCGGGTTACTTGCGCCAACTTCGCTTTAGAAGCAACAAAAATGCAACAAGACGGAATCCAATAATCAGCCCAATCATACAACAAACGTTCAAGAAGAAATTCTCCTGAAAAAAAATACAAAAATCAAACTAATTTTTTTACATTAGTTTAATAGAATCTTACCCTAAGCACAAAAAGAGGAGGTTCTATAAGAAAAGAATCAAAATAAACACACACACTGGTTTAATGAAAGTTTTTTCGGTATATTATGTAGAGAAAAACCATATAGAATAAGATAATGAATATATGGTAATCTTAAGGCTAAATAAGGTGTAAAATGCGGGAAAAAGCCGAGAAGCAGAAGTAAATAACTCGTTGAAAAAAAAAGAAAAAGAAGACGAAACGATTAATAAAAGAGACATGTAAAAAAACAGACTTCTAAAGCATTAATTTGGCAGCAGGTCATAAGCCCCTTACATAAAATATATATTAATCAGCAAGTATTAAACAAACGGATTTTAAACGTAAAAAATAAACTTATTTTTTACATGGATTAAAAAAAGGGGGGTTTATGCGAAAGGGGCGTGTCAACTAACACAGATAGAAACAGTGAAATCAATGAAGACTTTCTTTTTTCCCACTATGCTTATATTTCATTACTATACTTATATTTCTTATATTTCAGAATTACTTGGAACAGGATCAGCTCGTTACTTTTCAAATAAAGCTTGTTTTTGTTTCATTTGCCAATTAATCCGAACATGTTCTAATAATTGGCTTACAGTCTTAATAGCTCGAGCAGTAGTCTTGTGACTTTAGATATCTTAGATTTAGCTTATCTTTTCTTCGAAGTTATTTAGTGATTCAAGTGGTTAATTATCTCGATAATTCTAGGAATCAATGAACTATCGGCTCGAGGAAGCATTTTTGGGTTTCAAACTGCCCTCTCCAAGTTTTGGTATTTTTCTGACTTCATGTAGTTTGATGGTTAAGCTTAAGAAGAATTTAACAAGTTACCTGTATGAAGCCAAGTCTTTCCAAGACATCGTCTCCATCAAAAGTACAATTTGATTCTGTTCCATTGGCGATGGAATGATGGTGATGACATGTAATGTTCTGAATCCCTTTCCATTGATTTATATTCAAAACTTCATTAGCATACATAAACCAAGAAAGATATTTCAACCAGACAAAATAAAAGGGGACGGAGCTGTAAACAAAATTGAATCAGCAAGTTCAAATAAGACTAAAAAAGGAAGAATGAAGCTAGCATAAAAGGAAAAGTTGCGATAATTGTAACTAGTAGTGACATCTAATAAATTGACAAACCGTTTGTGGTAATGAACGTGCTGTAGCAGCGTCACAACTTCAACTAATTTTTACTACAAAACGAGCTGGACATAAAGGTTTTGTACCAAGCATTATCGTACCATAAATTACTATACCAAAAATGTTGTGCCAAAAAATCTATTCATAAATGTTAACATGATGAAGGGTTATTATAGATCATGTCTAAAATTAACACGAAATGCATTAATTTTAAAGTCATCCATTAAAATCAATTGAACTTCAAAGTGGCTACAATTCAGCACCAAAATTATGCGAAAACAATGCAAAATTAACTCAAATCAGAAGTTCTATTCCCATTTTGCATACATAATCAAGATTTTGTTCTGTGTGTCGATCCAAAAACAATGTCTTCAGGAGTAACATGACCCACCACAGTCCGTGGGGAGAGGCCTGTAAGTTATGAAATTTGCCCATTGTTTACGGATAGTATTTGTTATTGGGAAGTATACAGACATTTTCCATAGGGGGGGGGGAGATTTTTGTGCTTGGGGTGCGTTTTCCGTAGGGAGAGTTTTCCGCGAGGATGGAAATTTTCGGGGGTTGAAGTTTCCAGGGAAAATTTTACATCGGGAGGTTTTGGTAGAATTCCTATATGGAATTCTTTTTATTTGTCTTACTTTCTCTTTGCCAACTCAATTTTGCATTTGGAGATGTTCCGGAAGAATTGTCCGGGGAAAATTTTCTATGGGTTTGGATTTCAGGAAAAAAATTCCACGGAAGGGGGGATTACCAGAGTCATCGGAAAAGAAATGCGAATTTTTTTTTCCAATCCAAGCACACTAACCAGAATTTTTCAGGCCTGAATGGTCCGGAAGAAATTTTACGGAAGGAGGGGGGAGGGAATTTCAGCAAATATAGACTTGTCTGGACGGAATTTAACGGGGGGAGGGGTGTATTTTACGTGGGAGAAACTTTCCACGGAGGAGTTTTTCGTGAGGGAAGGGGATTTTCATCGAGGGTGAGCCAGATTTACCAACATTATTTGAAAAATTATTCGAAACTGAATAAAAAGAAAACAAGTTTTTTCAACTGAAAGTAAGGAGCAACATTAAAACTCAAAACAAACAGAAATTATTCTGTATATGATGGGGTTGCTCCCCTCCTCAAGAGATTGCTCTTCAAGCTAAAGTTTAACTGTTTGTCCAATTTTTTTTTTTAAGAACGGCTCCTGAAACACAAAGGCTGTTTAATTAGAATTAATTAAACACTTTTTCCACAAAATAAGTTTTTCAAAGAAAAGTAAAGAACTCCATTAAATAAAAAATGAGCAAAAATAAAATCAAATAATCGACCAAGCGTGAAACTACCACAAATCAGCATCGATAAATAAATGAAACCCAAAACGAACGGAAATCAAACAGTTCGTGGTAACGAACTGTAAGTAAGGAGCGACCCGGCTCAATGGTAACCGAAACTCTAGAAAACGATATTTTGATACCAATAGATGCATCAAAAGAATCAGAGTTTAATGCTGATTTTAAATATATAAGTTTCATCAAGTTTATTCCTACCCATCAAAAGTTAAGCGCCTGAGAAAATTTAGCTGATTTTAGAAAAAAGGGGGAGAGACCCCCTAAAAGTTATAGAACATTACTGAAAATCATAACATCATATTCCGCGTATCAGAGAACCCTACTGTAGAGGTTTCAAGCTCCTATTTACAAAAATGTGGAATTTTGTATTTTTTGCCAGAAGAAAGATCACGGGTGTGTGTTTATTTATTTATTTTTTTTTTTTTTTCCCAGGGGTGATCGTATTGACTCAGTGGTCCTAGAATATCGTAGGAGGGCTCATTGGAATGGAAATTAAAAGTTCTAGTGCCCTCTTTGAGCGACCAAAAAAAAGAGGGAACTAGGCCCCCTCCCACGCTCATTTGTTTTCCCAAAGTCACCTGATCAAAATTTTGAGATAGTCATTTTGTTCAGCATGTTCAAAAATATTATAAGTATGTCTTTTAGGATGACTTAATCCTCCGAAGTTCCCGGGGGGAGGGCTGAAAGTTATGAACTTTACCCAATGTTAACATGTATTTGGTTATTGGGAAGTATACAGTCGTTTTCAGGGGAGATTTTTCCTGGTAGTGGGGGGGGGTGGGTGGGTCGGGGTTATGCGGGAGGATCTTTCCGTGAAGGAAGTTTTCATGGGGGAAGGGACATTGCTATGAAGGGGACGCCGGACTTCCCAGCATTATTTAAAAAAAGATCAGAAATTAAATATAAAAAAACAAGTTTTTCAACTGCAAAAGCAGCAACATCAAAACTTTAAACGAATAGAAAATATTACATATATGATTGTGTTCACCTCCTAGTCAATACTTCGCTCTTTAAGCCAAAGATGGTTTAGCACTTTCATAAGAGCTATTTATTCTAATTAACGGCCTTTGTGATTAAGCGGTCATTTTTTAAGAATTGGAACAAAATTCGAACTTTCGCTTAAAGAGCAAGGTATTGACTATGGTCCGAACCCCCTAATATACGTTTTAAAAATATATGAATATAGAAGTTCGTACGTAAATTAATTCGTAAGTTACGTATATTTATTACTAATAAAAACGTTCGTAAATAAAATTAAACAAGTTTCGAGAAAGCCATTTAACCAAATAAAAGTAAATTAATATGAAAATTTTGTTTTAATTATTCATGTACGGCAAGGGCGGATCCAGGATTTTTTACGGGGGGGGGGGGGGTTACTAATTTTTTACTCAGTTTTCGACTAATTTTACTGATTTTTACCAAGGTTTTACTAATTTTTGACTTATTTTCGACTCGGTAAAAATTTTCGGGGGGGGGGGGCGGGGGTTCAAACTGGGTAACACCCCCAGTGGATACGGCCTTGGTGTACGGTGAGCCAAGAACAAAACCTGCATTTATTCATAAACGTTCAAAAATTAAATAAAAAAACAAGTTTTTTTAACTGAAAGTAAGGAGCGACATTAAAACTTAAAACGAACAGAAATTATTCCGTATATGAAAGGGGCTGTCCCTCCTCAACGCCTCGCTCTTTACACTAAAGTTTGACTTTCTCACAACTCTATTTTTATTTTAAACAATGAAAAACTTTACCATAAAGAGCGAGGCGTTGAGGAGGGGACAGCCCCTTTCATATACGGAATAATTTCTGTTCGTTTTAAGTTTAATGTCGCTCCTTACTTTCAGTTAAAAAACTTGTTTTTTTTATTTAATTACAATAAATAACCGAGTTAAACTCAAAACGAGCAGAAATTAGCGTAAGTTGGGCGCAAAACCCCTATGCCTTCCCAAGGCCAGAACAAAATTTGCACTTCAATGAAAAAAACATAAATTTTTTTACTTTTATAACTTTAATAAATCAAATAGTATTAATATTTTGATTACTAAATATCAGTATATGCATATAAAACTGACAATGCACATTCATTTGTATTTTTTCAGCAAAGTACAAATTTCGTTCAGGCCTTGGGAAGGCAAAAGCGCTTTGCGCTCAACTTATGTTAATTTCTGCTTGTTTTAAGTTTGACTCGGTTATTTATTGTAATTTCTGTTCGTTTTGGGTTTCATTTATTTATCGATGTTGATTTGCGGTAGTTTCACGCTTGGTAGATTACTTCATTTTTGCTCATTTTTTGTTTAATGGAGTTCTTTACTTTTCTTTGAAAAGTTCATTTTGTGGAAAAAGTTTGTTAAATTAATTTCTGTTCGTTTTATATTGACATAGTCTTGTCAGGGAAAAAGACAAAAACGCACTCAACATTTTCGTTTTTCAAGACTTTATAGTTTGGTCAGCTATTTGTATGCTGGAAAAAAATTTTCAGCAATTTTTAACAACATACACCCTTTTAAAAATCTGGACAAAAATAGTTCTGTTTAGTTTAGTTTCATACCTCCTCTAGTTGACCTGAAATGGAAAACTTGATACCATTCGCAAAAAAATCTGTTTACTTTCTTTGGTAGCTTGGATACACTTACTCAATTTTGACTTGGTTAAATTTTAAGAGCAGAAGTAGCCTCGAAAGTTTGAACATAATACCCCCCGTCGTTCTTGGGATACTGCTGAGATGCCTTATTTGGAATTAGCAATAACACAGTGCATTTTGATTTAATCTAAAGGGAACATTTAGTTTTTAAATATAATGGGCAAATGAGAGGGTGGGCGTGGGAAGGCGGGAGTGGAAGGGGGATTAGTTGCCCTCCAATCACTTTCGACTATTAAAAAGGGCATCAGCCCTTTCTATTTTCAATCGAATGAGCCCTTTTCGAAGTTCCCATGACAACTTCGATACGAAGTGCCCTGGTCTAAACAACAACAACAACAAAAAATATCACTAATAACTTTCGTCCATTAAAAAGGGTACTAACCATTTGAATTTCGAACCGAATGAGCCTTTTTTCAAGTTTGTACGACAAAGATTTCAATAAAAACCTAATATGCCCAAAGGTCATAACTTATAACCCTTGCCCTGAAGATTGCGGGGGGGGGGTGGGGTGTCATGCTCAAAAGGTATAATTTCCTGAACTTTGAACTGCGTGGAACAAAATGGCTATCTCAAAATCTCTATTGGATATGTTCGGGAAAATGGTGGGGATGAGACGGGCGTAAATCACTCTGCAATCACTGTCAATTATTAAAAAAGGCACTATCCCTTTCCAGTTTCTAATTTAATGAGCTCTTTGGAAGTTTATACGCTTTTGATAAAAACCTTATACACCCCAGGGCATAATTTACAACCCTTGCCCTGAGGGGTGTGGGGGGGTGGATAACTTCAAATACTTAATATCCAGAGCTTAAAACTACGTTGAATAAAAAGGCTATCTCAAAGTTTTGATTAGATGTGTTTGGGGAAAAGGTGGGCGTCAAAGGCGGGTTAGTTGCCCACTAATCACTTTCGACTATGAAAAAGGGCACTAGCCCTTTGAATTTCCAATTGAATGAGCCCTTTTTAAAGTTTCAGCGACAACGCCTTCTATAAAAAATCTTATATGCCCCCAGGGCATAACTTTAAACCCTTGCCCTAAGGACTGTGGGAGACTGTCCTCAAGAACATAATTTCTATCGGGAAATCAACTACGCTGAACAAAATGGCTATCTCAAAATTTTGATTTGATGTGTTTCGGGAAATGGTGGGCTTGGAAGGGGTGTTAATCACCTTCCAATCACTTTCGAATATTAAAAGGGCACAAGCCACTCCAATTTTCAATTGAATGAGCGCTTTTCGAAGTTTCTACGACAACTTCTTCGATACGAAGTGCCCTGCTCAAAAGAAAAACTAATAAAGAATACATTGTGCCAACACCTTTCTTATACGCCCCCAGGGCATAACTTAAAACAGTTGCCCTGAGGGTTGTGGGGAGTGTCCTCCTCTTTACTTAGTCCCCGTTTCTTGTCTCGTTCTCGAGTGTCCGCGTTCTTTACTTAGGCAGCGCGATCGCGCTACCTATGATCTATACAACAACTTTCTATATAAACCTTATCAGCCCCAAGGGCATAACTTACAACCCTTGCACTGAGGGCTCTGAATGGTTTATCTTCCTAAAATACCTAATTTCCAGAACGGTCAACTACGATGAAAGTAGAGATGGGGGTACCAGCGCGATCCCTCACCCCTGCTGCCACCTATAACTTTTTTTTACATAGTTTATGGATGGTTATGTGTGTAGGTCGATTTATTGATGGTTTTATGGATTTTGTCAGTGAGAATGAAAAAACAGGAAGTTTGTCACATTTATGTCTGTTTTCATGGATGGTTATGTGTGTTGGTTGATTTATGTCTGTTTTCATGGATGGTTATGCGTGTTGATTATTTGATGGTGTTATGGATTTTGTCAGTGAGAATGGAAAAACAGGAACTTTGTCACTTCCTTCTTGTTGTTGTTCAAGGCAGATGTTATGAGTTTCCGGGAGATCGCGTGTTTCCAATATTTGTTGTTCAATGCAAATGTTTTGAGTTCCCAAGGTAACACCTGTGCTATCAGTCATTAATCAAATTGTTTCCAGGGAATGTCTGGCAGATGACGTCAAGTTAATTAATGTCTTTGATGCATTTCCAAAGAGAATTGTCTCCGCTACAAAGTTTAGATCACACGTGATGTCATGATTGATTGATTGACACGAAAGGGGAATTAATTTGTTGTTCTAAAGAGAATTGATTCATGAAAGGGAAATTAATTTGGAGTTCTTCCAGAAGAATCGTTTCCGAGCAAATGTTTTGATCTTAGCGCGCGAAAAGGTTTCCAAATAATTGAAATAAGCCAGCGCAGGGATGCTAAACAAAAGGAACATGCTGAAATTACGTTTAGGGATAATTTTGGCGAAACCGTTTTAGCTATTTTATGGAACTATTTCGACGAAACAGTTAGAGACATTATAAAATATGATTTTGAAGAGATTTTAGAAGAGAATTTAATGGTGAAACTCTGTGGTCGTTATAATACACAAGTTCCATTTGAACAGTGTTGTGAGATCCCACTACCCCAACCCCAAAGGGCACCAATCCCCCTACCCCAACCCCAAAGGGTTCCAATCCCCCTACCCCAACCCCGAAGGAAGCCCCCGGTCCTTATAGGTCCCCCCAAGCTTCCACCGGGTCCCCAGACCACACAAAACTCACTCCGGACCCCCCACGGCCCGCACCTGCTCTCCACAGGTCTACCGGGATCCCGAAGGACCAATCGGCCCTAAAGGGCCCCCCAGACCCCCAAAGGCCCTCCACCAGTCCCCAAAGGACCCCCAAAGGCCCTCCCCGATCCTCAAAGGCCCCCCAGACACCCAAAAGGCCCCCCCAACCCCCAAAAACCCTCCCCCGGTCCCCAAAGGTCCACCGGGCTCCCAAAGGGCCCCGGACCCCCAAAGACTCCTGAGCCCCACATTATAATACTTTTTTAAGGCTTTATTATATCTTTTCAGAACAAATTATTATTTTAGGGAATTATTTCGGCGAAACAGTTAGAGACATTTTAAAATATGATTTATGAAGAGATTTTAGAAGAGGATTTGAGGGTCAAACTCTGTGGTCGTTATAATACATAAGTTCCATTTGAATAGTGTTGTGAGGTCCTCTACCACAACCGCAAAGGGCTCCGACCCCCCTACCCCAACCCCAAAGGGTTCCGATCCCCCTACCCCAACCCCAAAGGGTTCCAATCCCCCATACCTCAACCCCGAAGGAAGCCCCCGGTCCTCAAGGGCCCCCCCAAGCTCCCAAAGAACCCCCCGACCCCAATGACTCCCCGGGCTCCCAAAGGCCCTTCCCCTGTCCCCAAAGGTCCACCGCGCTCCCAAAGGACCAATTGGCGCTCAAGGGCCCCCAGACCCCAAAAGGCCCTACCCGAGCCCCCGAAGGCCCACCCCGGTCCTCAAGGGCCCCCCCAGACCCCCAAACGCGCGCCCCGGGCCCCCCCAGGTCCACCCCCCGTCCCCCAAGGTCACCTGGGCGCCCAAAAGACCACCCAATCCTCAAGGGCCCCGGATCCCCAAACGCCTTCCCAGGGCCCCAAAGGCCCCCCGGTCCCCATAGGTCCCCCGGGCTCCCAAACGACCGCCCAATCCCAAAGGGGCCCCCGGCTCCCCAACGACTCCTGCGCCCCCCATTATAATACTTTTTTAAGGCTTTATTATATCTTTTCTGAACAAGTTCCTTTCATAATTTCATTCCTCAACCCATTTTCCAACCTCAATGAGTCACCTCCCCATTTCGTAAATACTTTCTTGAATTTTTTAACATGGTATTTTTTAAACTTTTTTACGTATCTTAAAATGACATAAACACAAAAAACTCACACACACACGCACAAAAACTTACAAACACACACACACACAAAACTTACACACACACACACGAAAACTTACACACACACGCCCAAACTTACACACACAAAAACTTACACACACACACAAACTTACACACACACACAAAAACTTACACACACACACACACGCACAAAACTTACACACACAAAAACTTACACACACACACACACACACACACACACACAAACTTACACCCACACTCAAAATCTTAGACACAAAAAAACTTACACACACACAAAAACTTACAAAAACACTCAAAAAATAACCAGCAAAAAAAAAAAAAAATTAAAACAAAAACTTACACACACACAAAAAATAACACACACGAACAAAAAAAAAAACAAACACAAGAAAGCATACACACACACGAAAACTTACACACACAGACTAAAACTTACACACACACGCCAAAACTTACACACACACAAAAATTACACACACACACACACACAAAAACTTACACATTCACTATAAATCTTACATTCACACAAAAACTTACATGCACACAAAAACTTACACACACACACAATTAGACAAAAAAAAATTTCAATATTTATGCACAGTTATGTCTAAGCAATAAATATTCTGAGCCTCAACCGTTTTTATTCTTTAGAATAGTCCATCACCATGAAAATTATACTTTCAGATTCAACATGTCAGGGAACAAACTTTCAGGCTCAGCATGTAAGAGAACCCTAAATGCTCATCCCAAAAAAGAGGTAAGTTAACCCTAAACGCTCAAAGAATTTCTCTGAAATTACACTTTCAGGTTCAGCATGTAAGAGAACCCTAAATGCTAATCTCAAAAAAAGTAAGTTAACCCTAAACGCTTAAAGAATTTCGTCACAAAAGCTTACACACACACAAAAACTTACACACACACGCCAAAACTTACACACAAAAAAACGAACACACACACACACACAAACTGAAACACACACACACACAAAAAATTACACCCACACACAAAAGCTTACACACACAAAAACTTACACACACACACAAAAACTAACACACACACTCAAAAAATAACATTAACAAAAGAACTTACATTCACACAAAAAATTACACACACACACACACACAAACAAAAACACTCACACACACAAACTAAAACGCACACACCCTAACTTACACACACACACACGCACACACAAAAACTAACACACACTCACAAAAACTAACACACACACACAAAAACTAACACACACACACACACGAAAACTTACACACACACATGAAAACTTACACACACACACACGCCAAAACTTGCACACACACACACAAACTTACACACACACACACACACACACACACACACACAAAAACTTACACATGCATACGAAAACTTACATGCACACAAAAACTTACATGCACACAAAAACTTTAGCACACACACAATTAGACAAAAAAAATACGATATTTATGCACAGTTATGTCTAAGCAATAATTATCTTAAGCATCAACCGTTTTTATTCTTTAGAATAGTCCATCGCCATGAAAATTATACTTTCAGATTCAACATGTCAGGGAACAAACTTTCAGGTTCAGGATGTAAGATAACCCTAAATACTCATCCCAAAAAAGATAAGTTAACCCTAAACACTCAATGAATTTCTCTGAAATTACACTTTCACGTTCAACATGTAAGAGAACCCTAAATGCTCATCCCAAAAAAAGGTAAGTTAACCCTAAACGCTTAAGGAATTTCGTCTCAAAACTTACACACACACACACACACGAAAACTTACACACACACGCCAAAACTTACACACACAAAAACTTAAACACACACACACACAAACTTACACACACACAAAAAAACTTACAACCACACATAAAAGCTTACAAACACAAAAACTTACACACACACACAAAAACGTACACTCATACTCAAAAACTTATATCCACACAAAAACTTACATGCACACACACACACAAAAACTTACACACACACACACACACACAAACTTACACACACACACACACAAAAACTTACACATACACACAAAAACTTACACCCACAGACAAATACTTACCCACACACAAAAACTTGCACACACACACACAAAAACTTACACACACACTCCAAAACTAACACACACACACAAACTTACACACACACACACACACACACACAAAAAAACTTACACAAGCACACTAAAACTTACATGCACACAAAAACTAACATGCACACAAAAACTTACACACACAATTAAACAAAAAATTACGATGTTTATGCACAGTTATGTTTAAGCAATAAATATCTTAAGCCTCAACCGTTTTTATTCTTTAGAATAGTCCATCGACATGAAAATTATACTTTCAGATTCAACATGTCAGGGAACAAACTTTTAGGTTCAGCATGTAAGAGAACCCTAATTGCTCATCCCAAAAAAGAGGTAAGTTAACCCTAAACGCCCAAAGAATTTCTCTGAAATTACACTTTCAGGTTCAGCATGTAAGAGAACCCTAAATGATAATCCCAAAAAAAGTTATGTTAACCCTAAACGCTTAAAGAATTTCGTCACAAAAGCTTACACACACACAAAAACTTACACACACACGCCAAAACTTACACACACAAAAACGTACACACACAAACACACACACACTTACACACACACACACAAAAACTGACACCCACACACAAAACCTAACACACACAAAAACTAACACACACACACGCCAAAACTTACACACACAAAAACGTACACACACACACACACACACAAAAACTTACACACACACACGAAAACTTACACACACACACTAAAACTAACACACACGCAAAAACATAAACACACAAACACACTTACACAAACACACACACACACACACACACACAAAAACTTACACATGCACACGAAAACTTACATGCACACAAAAACTTACATGCACACAAAAACTTACACAGACAATTAGACAAAAAATTATGATGTTTATGCACAGTTATGTTTAAGAAATAAATATCTTAAGCCTCAACCGTTTTTATTCTTTAGAATAGTCCATCGACATGAAAATTATACTTTCAGATTCAACATGTCAGGGAACAAACTTTCAGGTTCAGCATGTAAGAGAACCCTAAATGCTCATCCCAATAAAGAGGTAAGTTAACCCTAAACGCTCAAAGAATTTCTCTGAAATTACACTTTCAGGTTCAGCATGTAAGAGAACCCTAAATGCTCATCCCAAAAAAAGGTAAGTTAACCCTAAACGCTTAAAGAATTTCGTCACAAAATCTTACACACACAAAAAAAATTACACACACGACAAAACTTACACACACAGAAAAGTACGCACACACACACACACACATACACAAACTTACACACACACACAAAAACTTACAAACACATACAAAATCTAACACACACAAAAACTTACACACACACACACACATACTAACACCCACACGCAAAAACTTACATGCAAACAAAAACTTATACACACACACACACACAAACTTACACACACACACACACAAAAAAAAACTAACACACACACACACACACACACAAAAAAACTTACACACACGCACAAAAACTAACACACACACACAAAAACTTACACACACACGAAAACTAACACACACACACAAAAACTTACACACACACGCGCCAAAACTTACACATAAAAACACACTAACACACAGACGCACACACACAAAAAAGGACACATGCACACTAAAACTTACATGCACACAAAAACTAACATGCACACAAAAACTTACACGCACACACACTTAGACAAAAAAATTACGATATTTATGCACAGTTATGTCTAAGCAATAAATATCTTAAGCCTCAACCGTTTTTATTCTTTAGAATAGTCCATCGCCTTAAAAATTTTACTGTCAGATTCAACATGTCAGGGAACAAACTTTCAGGTTCAGGATGTAAGATAACCCTAAAATACTCATCCCAAAAAAGGTAACTTAACCCTAAACGCTCAAAGAATTTCTCTTAAATTAACCTTTCAAGTTCAGCTTGTGAGAAAACCCTAAATGCTCATCCCAAAAAAGGTAAGTTAACCCTAACCACTTAAGGAATTTCGTCTCAAAACTTACACACACACACACGAAAACTTACACACACACGCCAAAACTTACACACACAAAAACTTACACACACACACACACAAACTTACACACACACAAAAAAACTTACACACAAACACAAAAGCTTACACACGCAAAAACTTAAACACACACACAAGAACTTACACCCACACGCAAAACTTACATGCACACACAAACTTACATGCACAAAAAAACTTACACACACACACAAAAACTTACACACACACGCATTAAACCTAATGAAATTTATGTATTTGGAATCAGCGTATAAAACCAATCATTTTCATGTATCTATAATAATAAAATTAGGTTTTTTAGAGTTATGGTTACTTTCAGACCAGTTGCACTTTACTCTCACCTTGTTTCCCAAAAACTGTTTAAAATTAAGGTTTTTTTAGGTGTTTTCGTTTTTGCTTAATTGTTCGACTTGATAGGAATTCTACAACAGGATGGTCGTTGAAATTTCTTAATAACTAAAGATTTTTTTAACAAGAAATGACTGAAAAGTTTTTTGGGGGGAGATGGGTTGATTGGCAGAAGGATCTATTAGGATAGTTATAGTGGAGGCAGAGTTGATAGAGAAAAACCCACGTGGATGAGTTGAAATAAAAAATATTAACAAGAAATGGCTGAAAAGTGTTTTGGGGGAGATGGGCTAATTGGCAGAAGGATTTATTAGCGAATTTATAGTGGAGGGTAAGTTGCTAGTGAAAAATCCAAGCTAATTGTACTTAAATTATTTCAAGAGATACCCATTAGAACTATAAAGAGAAATTTGAGTCTTTCAGAGAACTTTCAGGAATGCGTCTACATGCTAATCAGTTCATGATAAAAATATGACCCCCCCACCTCCGGGACACGGGGACCGAAAGCATGATACGAGTGAGACCCTCACCACCAAGGTCAGGTTAGATTAGGTTAGGTCACCTAACATTTCTAGGTTAACTTACATCAGGTTAAGTGGCGCGCCACTTAAGTTTTTGTGTGTGTGTAAGTTTTGGCGTGTGTGTGTAAGTTTTCGTGTGTGTGTGTGTAAGTTTTCGTGTGTGTGTATGTTTTTTTGTGTGTGTGTGTGTGTAAGTTTTTGTGTGTGTGTGTGTAAGTTTTTGTGTGTGTGTGTAAGTTTTTGTGTGTGTGTGTAAGTTTTTGTGTGCATGTAAGTTTTTGTGTGAATGTAAGTTTTTGCGTGTGTGTGTAAGATTTTGTGTGTGTGTGTAAGTTTTTGTTTGTGTTAGCTTTTGTGTGTGGATGTTAGTTTTTTGTGTGTGTGTGTGTCAGTTTGTGTGTTTGTGTGTGTATGTTTTTGTGTGTGTAAGTTTTGGCGTGTGTGTGTAAGTTTTCGTGTGTGTGTGTGTGTGTAAGTTTTGTGACGAAATTCTTTAAGCGTTTAGGGTTAACTTACCTTTTTTTGGGATGAGCATTTAGGGTTCTCTTACATGTTGAACCTGAAAATGTAATTTCAGAGAAATTCTTTGAGCGTTTAGGGTTAACTTACCTTTTTTGGGATGAGTATTTAGGGTTCTCTTGCATGCTGAACCTGAAAGTTTGTTCTCTGACATGTTGAATCTGAAAGTATAATTTTCATGGCGATGGACTATTCTAAAGAATAAAAACGGTTGAGGCTTAAGATATTTATTGCTTAGACATAACAGTGCATAAATATCGTAATTTTTTTGTCTAATTGTGTGTGCGTGTAAGATTTTGTGTGCATGTAAGTTTTTGTGTGATTGTAAGTTTCCGTAAGCATGTGTAAGTTTGTGTGTGTGTGTGTGTGTGTGTAAGTTTGTGTGTGTGTGTGTTAGTTTTGGAGTGTGTGTGTGTGTAAGTTTTATTGTGTGTGTGTTAGTTTTCGTGTGTGTGTGTGTGTAATTTTGTGTTCTTATTTATAATTTTTTCTGAGTGTGTGTAAGTTTTTTTGTGTGAGTGTGTGTGTAAGTTTTTGTGTGTTTGTGTAAGTGTTTGAGTATGTGTGTAAGTTTTTGTGTGTGTGTGTTAGTTTGTGTTTGCATGTTAGTTTTTGTGTGGATGTTAGTTTTTGCGTGTGTGTGTAAGTATGTTTGTGTGTGTGTAAGTTTTTGTGTGTCTAAGCTTTTCTGTGTGGGTGTAAGTTTTTGTGTGTGTGTGTGTAAGTTTTTGTGTGTGTGTAAGTTTTTGTGTGCGTAAGTTTTGGCGTGTGTGTGTAAGTTTTTGTGTGTGTGTAAGCTTTTGTGACGAAATTCTTTAAGCGTTTAGGGTTAACATACCTTTTTTGGGATTAGCATTTAGGGTTCTCTTACATGCTGAACCTGAAATTGTAATTTCAGAGAAATTTTTTGAGCGTTTAGGGTTAACTTACCTCTTTTTTGTGATGAGCATTTAGGGTTCTCTTACATGCTGAGCCTGAAAGTTTGTTCCCTGACATGTTGAATCTGAAAGTATAATTTTCATGGTGATGGACTATTCTAAAGAATAAAAACGGTTGAGGCTTAAGATATTTATTGATTAGACTTAACTGTGCATAAATATCGTAATTTTTTTTGTCTAATTGTGTGTGTGTGTAAGTTTTTGCGTGTATGTAAGTTTTTGAGTGCATGTAAGATCTCGTATGCAGGTGTCATTTTTTGTGTATGTGTGTGTGTGTAATTTTTGTGTGTGTGTAAGTTTTGGCGTGTGTGTGTAAGTTTTCGTGTGTGTGAGTAAGTTTTCGTGTGTGTGTAAGTTTTTGTGTGTGTGTGTAAGTTTTTGTGCGTGTGTGTAAGTTTTTGTGTGTGTGTAAGTTTTTGTGTGCATGTAAGTTTTTGTGTGCATGTAAGTTTTTGCGTGTGGGTGTAAGTTTTTGTGTGTGTGTGTAAGTTTTTGTGTGTATAAGCTTTTGTGTGTGGGTGTAAGTTTTTGTGTGTGTGTGTGTGTGTTTGTATTTGTGTGTTTGTGTGTATGTGTGTTTATGTGTTTAGGTATGTGTGTGTTTCTGTGTGTGTGTTTTTGTGTGTGTGTGTGTGTTTGTATGTGTATGTTTGTGTGTATTTGTGTGTGTGTGTGTGTGTGTGTGTGTGTGTGTGTGTGTGTGTGTGTGTGTGTGTGTGTGTGTGTGTGTGTGTGTGTGTGTGTGTGTGTGTGTGTGTGTGTGTGTGTGTGTGTGTGTGTGTGTGTGTGTGTGTGTGTGTGTGTGTGTGTGTGTGTGTGTGTGTGTGTGTGTGTGTGTGTGTGTGTGTGTGTGTGTGTGTGTGTGTGTGTGTGTGTGTGTGTGTGTGTGTGTGTGTGTGTGTGTATATGTGTGTGGGTGTTAGTATTTGTTTGTGTTTGTTTGTTTATGTTCGTGTTTCTTTGGGTGTTTTTTTTTTTGTGTTATATTGTTTGTTTTTGATTGTGTGTTTCTGTGTGTTTTTTTGATAGTTTTTGTTTGATTTTGTGTGTGAGTGTGTTTGTTTTTTGTGTGTGTGTGTTTTTGATTTTTTGTGTGTGTTTGTTTTTGTGTGTGTGTGTTAGTTTTTGTGTGTGTAAGTTTTTGTGTGCATGTAAGTTTTCTTGTGTGTGGGTTTAAGTTTTGTGTGTGTGTGTGTGTGTATGTTTTTGTGAGTGTGTGTATGAGTTTTTTTTTGTGTTCATGTAATTTTAAGATACGTAAAAAAGTTAAAAAAATACCATGTTAAAAAATTCAAGAAAGTATTTAGGAAATGGGGAGGTGACTCTTTGAGGTTGGAAAATGGGTTTAGGAATGACATTATGAAAGGAACTTGTTCAGAAAAGATATAATAAAGCCTTAAAAAAGTATTATAATGGGGGGCTCAGGAGTCTTGGGGGATCCGGGGGCCCCTTTGGGATTAGGTGGTCTTTTGGGAGCCCGGGGGACCTTTGGGGACCGGGGGCCTTTGGGGCCCAGGAAAGGCGTTTGGGGATCCGGGGCCCTCGAGGATGGGGTGGTCTTTTGGGAGCCCAGTGGACCTTTGGGGACCGGGGTGGGACCTTGGGGGGCCCGGGGCGCGCCTTGGGGGGGCTGGGGGGCCCTGGAGGACCGGGGTGGGCCTGTGGGGGCTCGAGTAGGGCCTTTTGGGGTCTGGGGGCCCTTGAGCGACAATTGGTCCTTTGGGAGCCCGGTGGACCTTTGGGGACAGGGGAAGGGCCTTTGGGAGCCCGGGGAGTCTTTGGGGTCGGGGGGTTCTTTGGGAGCTTGGGGGGGGGCCTTGAGGACCGGGGGCTTCCTTAGGGGTTGAATTATGGGGGATTGGAACCCTTTGGGGTTGGGGTCGGGGGATCGGAACCCTCTGGGGTTGGGGTAGGGGGATCGGAGCCCTTTGGGGTTGTGGTAGAGGACCTCACAACACTTCAAATGGAACTTATGTATTATAACGACCACGGAGTTTGACCCTCAAATCCTCTTCTAAAATCTCTTCATAAATCATATTTTAAAATGTCTAACTGTTTCGCCGAAATAATTCCCTAAAATAATAATTTGTTCTGAAAAGATACAATAAAGCCTTAAAAAAGTATTATAATCTGGGGCTCAGGAGTCTTTGGGGGTCCGGGGGCCCTTTGGGAGCCGGGTGGACTTTTGGGGACCGGGGGAGGGTTTTTGGGGGTTCGGGGGGGCCTTTTGGGTGTCTGGGGGGCCTTTGAGGATCAGGGAGGGCCTTTGGGGGTCCGGGGGACCTTTGGGGACTGGTGGAGGGATTTTGGGGGTCTGGGGGACCCTTGAGGGTCGAATGGTCCTTTGGGAGCCCGGTGGACCTTTGGGGACCGGGGGAGGGCCTTTGGGGGCCCGGGGAGAGCCTTTGGGGGTGTTGGGGCCCTTTGGGAGCTTGGGGGGACCCTTGAGGAGCGGGGGCTTCCTTCGGGGTTGAGGTAGGGGGATTGGAACCCTTTGGGGTTGGGGTAGGGGGATTGGAGCCCTTTGGGGTTGGGGTAGTGGGATCTCACAACACTGTTCAAATGGAACTTGTGTATTATAACGACCACAGAGTTTCACCATTAAATTCTCTTCTAAAATCTCTTCAAAAATCATATTTTGTAATGTCTCTAACTGTTTCGTCGAAATAGTTCCATAAAATAGCTAAAACGGTTTCGCCAAAATTATCCCCAAACGGAATTTCAACATGTTCCTTTTGTTTGGCATCCCTGCGCTGGCTTATTTCAATTATTTGGAAACCTTTTCGCGCGCTAAGATCAAAACATTTGCTCGGAAACGATTCTTCTGGAAGAACTCCAAATTAATTTCCCTTTCATGAATCAATTCTCTTTAGAACAACAAATTAATTCCCCTTTCGTGTCAATCAATCAATCATGACATCATCTGTCACGTGTGATCTAAACTTTGTAGCGGAGACAATTCTCTTTGGAAATGCATCAAAGACATTAATTAACTTGACGTCATCTGCCAGACATTCCCTGGAAACAATTTGATTAATGACTGATAGCACAGGTGTTACCTTGGGAACTCATAACATCTGCATCGAACAACAAATATTGGAAACACGCGATCTCCCGGAAACTCATAACATTTGCCTTGAACAACAACAAGAAGGAAGTGACAAAGTTCCCGTTTTTCCATTATCACTGACAAAATCCATAAAACCGTCAAATAATCAACACGCATAAACATCCATGAAAACAGACATAAATCAACCAACACACATAACCATCCATGAAAACAGACATAAATGTGACAAACTTCCTGTTTTTTCATTCTCACTGACAAAATCCATAAAACCATCAATAAATCGACCTACACACATAACCATCCATAAACTATGTAAAAAAAAGTTATAGGTGGCAGCAGGGGTGAGGGATCGCGCTGGTACCCCCATCTCTACTGATGAACAAAATGGATATCTCAAAATTTTGATTGGATGTATTTTGGAAAATGGTAGGCGTGACAGGGGCTAGTCGCTATCCAATCACTTTTAACTATCAAAAAAGGCACTAGCCCTTTCAATTTCCAATTGAATGAGCCCTTTTGAAGTTTCTACGACAACGCTTTCAATAAAAACTTCATATGCCCCAGGGCATAACTTACAACCCATGCACTGAGGGCTCTAAGGGGGGTTATCATCCTAAAAGACATAATTTCCAGAACTTTCAACTACGTTGAACAAAATGGATATCCAAAATTTAATTCGATGTGTTTGGGAAAATGGTGGGCATGAGAGGTGCGTTAGTCGCCATCCAATCACTTTCAACTATTAAAAAAGGCACTAGCCCTTTCAATTTCCAATTGAATGAGCCCTTTTGAAGTTTCTACGACAATGCTTTAAATAAAAACTGTATATGCCCCCAGGGCATAACTTACAACCCTTGCCCTGAGGGCTGTGGGGGGAGGGGTTGTCATCCTTAAAGACCTTATTTCCAAAAACTTTCAACTACGTTGAATAAAATGGCTAACTCAAAACTTTTATTGGATGTGTTTGGGGGAATCATGGGCGTGGGGGGGGGGGGCTAGTTGCCCTCCAATCATTTTCGACTATTAAAAAAGGTACTAGCCATTCGAATTTCAAATCGAATAAGCCTGTTTTGAAGTTTCTACGACAACGTCTTCTATAAAAACCTTATATGCCCCCAGGGTATAAGTTAAAACCCTTGCCCTAAGGGCTCTGGGGGAGTTTCCTCGTCAAAAACACATTTTCTATCTGGAAATCAACTGCGCTTTTTTTTAATTACATCGTCAGCCATTGAGTTTCCAATTTGCTTACTAAAGAGCGATAAAGCACTGCTATCTGATGGTATTCAAACTTAGCATTTGCTTCATGGGACTCCCAAATTGATTGAATTCCTTGAAATTTTATTCTCGGCTTTCATCACACAACAATACGTACCCAAAGCGATACGTGAGGGTTTAGCAACGCGTGTTCCAAAATAGAATAAGGATCCCCAATCCTGTGGTTTATGTAGTCCAATAACAGTATATTCAGTTTTAGGTATACTGTCTGAAAGGATCCTTGAATATGATTAAATAAAATAAAAAACAAGTTTTTTCAACTGAAAGTTAGGAGCAACATTAAAACTTGAAACGAACAGAACTTTTTACGTATATGAGGGGGTTTGCCCCCTAGTCAATACCTCACTCTTTACGCTAAATTTTAAATGTTGTTCGAATCAAAAATTCCTGAATCACAAAGACTGTTCGATTAGAATATATAGCCCCTTTGAAAGTACTAAAGAAAAGTTTAGCGTAAGGAGCAAGGCATTGACAAGGGGGCAAACCCCTTCACATACGTAAAATTTCTATTCGTTTTAAGTTTTAGAGTTGCTCCTTACTTTCAGTTGAAAAAACTTGTTGGGAGATCCGGCACCCCCTTCATAGAAATGTCCCTTCCCCCAAGAAAATATCCTCTACGGAAAGATCCTCCCACATAATCCCCTCCTCCTCCCAGAAATTCAAGGAAGTTTGAAGTGTCATAGGGTTGGACCCAAATTAGACTGCCTTCAACCCTAAGCAAATAAAAAAGAATGAGGGGTAATCTAATTTATGGGTCCTAAACTAAATACTATTTTAACAAGATTGTAGTTAATTTACATTAAGAAAATTTCTACCTATATAGAGAATAGCTTCTAGTTTGACTGCCCCCCCCTTCTTACTCCTGCACGTGTAGCAAATTTGCACGAATATAGGGAGGCACACAATGTATTTTTTAATGTGTAGTGAAGGACAATTTGTCACTTTATACTAAAAAGCTTTGTTCAATGAATAAATACGGCATAATTAGTCCTAAACTTGCACCCAGGGTTGCCAGTCGGCATATTTTTTTTGGTGCCGCTTTTGGTGGCAAAATAGTGTCACGTTCGTATAAAAAGTGTCATTTTCCAAAAATTTGCCACTCGCGATGCTTCGCATCGTTCGCGCTGGTACCAATATGCTTTTCAAATTGAAAATATTGGCGAATCCAATTGGGATCATCTCCGCGCGGTTTTCGGCATCTTTCGATTTTCAAACATGAAAAGTCGGCTCTAATGTCGTGCATAAACTACAAGAAAGTAAGGTACTCTTGCATTATGCGCGCCTTTCTAAAAAGTCAAGTTTGGTTAATGCTAATGAAATAAAATAAAATAGGAGAAATGTATAATAGTTTAGAAATGAATTTGGGCTATATATTTGCACATTAGGAGGGGTGGGTGGGGGTAAAGTATAGCATATATTAAATACGTAACCTAACCTATGTACCTTCCCCCCCCCTAAACCCCCAAAAAACACAGTTTAATATCGTATACGCAATGAAAACCATGCTATCATTGCCTACTCTATAGCGGTCAACACGTCAAAAACGGGTTTTGTCATTGCCTACTCTATAGCGGTTAACCCAAAAGGCCCGCATAATCCAAGAGTACCAAAAGTAATATTGATTCTACTTAGGCGGTGCTGATTCTCCGCTTTGCGCAGCAATTCTGCTCTTGTCAACTTTCCAGGCCTCCCCTTAAAACCCATTAAAGCGCAAATGGTGCTTACTGTATAAATAGGGGATTCGTCCCACAGAGTAATTATTTCTCTTTTTTTTTTGAGCAGTCTTTGCTCATAGCGCGAAAAAGGAAAAAAGAAAGAAAAGAAAAAAAGCCGTTGGAGCTTCTTTTTTTCTTTTGAGAAAACGGGAAAAAAGGACAACAATACTCTTCTACACTGAGAGTTGTTCATCCAGTTTTTCTACACAATGGACTATCTGGATTATTACAGTGCGTTCGGGTACTTGAAACTTTTCTCTGAGAATACTGAAAAGAATGTCGCGAACATAGATCACAGCTACTGATGACCCTATGATAAATACAACTTATAGTCAATCAGACACTAACTCTTTCAAATAATTTATTTGAGAAAAACTTCATTCTTCTCAGAATTTTTAAGTTTTGTGCCACTCAGTTTAGTGCAATAAAATGGCCAAAAACGCCACTTTCCTGTGGCACAAGCTTTCTGACTACGTAAAAAGGGCAGCAGAATTTTCAGCTTGTATTAGAATGACCCTTCCCTCATTTTCTAAGACCATTAGTTTGATATGATCACCCCTGGAAAAAACAAACAGATTAACACACATCCATGATCTTTCATGTGGGGAATAATTTGAACAATTCCACATTTTTTTAGAATGGAGGGAAGAGGAAGACGAAAACCTTGAAGCAGCAATCAGATCTTCGTAAAAATAAGCCAGTGAAATAATTATCTTGGAGGACCGAAATTCAAAAGTTTAGTTTAAAATAATCCCCCACTCCTCTCCTCATATAATGCATAAATGTCATGTTTTTCCTTTTCCTGATCGCTTTCTCTTGTTTATTATCTTCCTTCCCATTCCTATGCTTATTCCAGTAATAAACTTCAGATAGAGTACAATTTTCCTAAAGAGATAAAACCGTGGACAAATGCCATTTTAAGCCATTTTCTACCAAACAAGAACAAATTTCAAATTCAAAGGGTCAAAACGATACCGGATAAAGTCTTGAAATGGGCAATCATTTGAAAAGCATTCATGTCTTGGAATGTCGATTTAAGGCTGCCACGTGGTCAGGTACGCACACAGGAACTTTTTTTAGAGGGGGGGGGGACATAAAATAATATTTAAAGATTTATTGAGAATTGAAAAAGAATTTATTAAGAAAAGAGTACCCGGAAATTAATAAGACTTGGTATTATAAGCGTGATCGGGCCCCAAGCCCCTCCTCACTGCGTAGATCTACGATCCTGCCCGTGGTGGTTGAGTATCCTTAGGCGTTTATATAGAGCCGATCAAACTGAATTTTATATTTCCTTGGGGATGGCAAATCAAATAGGGTGTTTACTTGTTGTTTAAGAAGAATCCACCGAAAAGCATTAATGGAACCATCATTGGCGCGGAAATTGCAAGAGCTGTGGCCAAATTGGGACTTGCACATGAAACCATGTAACCTAAAATGAAAAACTTAAACAAAACATATAGAAAGCTGTTTTTAAGTTAAAAACAATTGAGATTTACTCCGCCACAAAGTCAATTACCTTCATTAAATGATATTAATCAAACAAACTTTTTGCACAAAATAATTTTTCAAAAAAAAGTAAAGAACTTCATTAAACCAAAAATAAACAAAAATAGAATCAAATAATCTACCAAGCATACAACTACCACAAATCAGTGTCAATAAATAAGTGAAACCCAAAACAAAAAAAAATTAAAATAAGTCAAACTAAAAACGAGCAGAAATTAATCTGAGTAGGGTTCTAAAACTTGTGCTTTATAAAAGCCAGAATATAATTTGTACTTTACTGAAAGTATTCTTTTAAATGTTTTCACTTTTATAACTTTAAGAAATCAAAAATTAATGAAGATTTTAAGGAATAAATATCAGCATATGTACATTAAACAGAAAATGCATATTTTTTTTCAGTAAATTCATTTGAATTTTCTCAGTAAAGTACAAATTATATTCTGGCTTTTATAAAGGATAGGGTTTAGAACCCTACTCAGAATATATTCTGCTTGTTTTGAGTTTGAATTATTTAAATTCATGTTCGTTTTTGGTCTCACAAACTTGTTGTTAAAAATTTGTGGTAGTTGTATCATTTATTGTTTGGTATGGAGTATGACTCTATTTTTGTTCATTTTTGGTTGAGCGAGGTTCGCTACTATTTTTTAAAAACTTATTCTGTTGAGAAAGTTTTTTTGAATAATAATTTCTGTTCGTTTTATTTTGACATAGTCTTTCTCAGTGAGAAAGACTGAGCTTCTTCTAAAGTTAAACAACCATTCCTTGCATAAAAATCTTTAATAACCCTTGGGCATAACTTACAACACCTGCTCCTAATCTTTGAGGTTTGTTTCAATCCCAAAAGCCTTGTTATATGCTATTTAGACTATTTTGATAAGAATGACTATCTCAAAATTTCTACTTGACGCATTTCAGGACAATATGAGGTGTGTGTAGGGAGGAGAGGGTAGCTGCCTTCTGATCGCTTTGATTCTTAAAAAGAACACTAGAGCGTCAGATTACCAATCAAATGAGCCCCCTTCGAAGTTTATATGACTTTCTATAAAAACCATGCTTCACACTTTCTATAAAAACCATATATGTCATGAGGGCACAACTTACAACCCTTGCTTTGAGAGCTGGGGTTTTTTTACCCTCAAAGACATAATTTCCAGACCTTTCTGATAGGATAAACAAAATGGCTATATCAAAATTTTGATTGGAAGTGTTTGGGGAAATAATAGGCGTAGAGGGAGACATTTGCCCTCTTATCACTTTCGACTAATAAAAAAGAAACAAGTGCTCTCAATTTTCATTCAAATGAGCCCTTTTTGAAGTTTCTACAACAACAATTTCTATAAAAACTTTATATACCCCATGGGCGTAACTTACGACCCTTGTCCTGAGGGCTATGGGGGGAGGGTGGTCATCCTCAAAGACATAATTTCCAGACCTTTCAACTACGTTGAACAAAATGGCCATATCAAAATGTTGACCGGAAATTTTTAGGGAAATGATGGGCAAGGGGAGGGGGCTATTCTCCCTCTGATTACTTTCGACTATTAAAAAGGACAATACCCCTCTCAATTTCTAATCCAAAGAGGCCTTTTTGCAGTTTTTACGATAACACTTTCTATATGACATTATATGCCCCTAGGATATAACGGAAACCTTAGCCCTGAGGGCTGTGGAGGTTGTCATACTCAAACCATAATTTCCGGACGCTTCAACTACGTTCAACAAGATTGCTCAATCAAAATGTTGATCGGAAGTGTTTGGGGAACTAATGCGTATGGGGGGGGGTGGTATTCGCCCTCCGATCGCTTTTGACTATTAATAATGGCAGTAGCCCTCTCAATTCCTAATTAAATGAGTCCTTTTTGAAATTTCTGCGACAACGCTGGCAAACACCTAATTTCCAAAACTTTCAACTACGTTGAACAAAATGTCTATCTCAACATTTTGATAGGATGTGTTTGGAAAAATTGTGGGCGTGAGAGGGGCGTCAGTTGCCTTCCAATCCCTTTCACCTACTAGAGAGGGCACAAGTCACTCCAATTTCCAATCGAATGAGCCCTTTTCGAAGGGGCATTAGTTACCCTCCAATCACTTTCGACAATTAAATGGGGCACTAGCGCTTTCAAGCTCCAATCGCTTGAGCCCTTTTTAAAGTTTTGCTTTCTATAAAACGACATAACTATCTATAAAAAGTTTCGCTTTCTATATCGACAAAGCTTTCTATAAAACCTTATGTGCCCCCAGGGCATAACTTACAACCCTTGCGCAGAGGGCCGTGGGGGGAGTGCCATCCTCAAAGACGAAATTTCCGGACTTTTCAACTAAGTTGAACGAAATAGATATCTCAAAATTTTTATTGGATGTTTTTGGGGAAATGGTGGGCGTGGTTGGGGTTTTAGGTTTCCTCCAATCACTTTTGACTATTAAAGAGGGCACTAGCCCTTCGAAGTTTCGAAGTTTTCCAAGTTTCTATGACAACACTATCTAAAAACCTTATAAACTTCCAGGGCATAACTTACAACCCTTGCCCTCATGGGCATGGGAACGGGTTATTATCCTCAAAGACTTAATATGTAGAACTTCCAACTATGTTGAAAAAAATGACTATGTCAATATTTTGAATGGATGTGTTTGGGGAAAGGGTGGGCGTGCGAGGGCGGTTAGTTTCCCTCCAATCAATTTCGACTAGCCCATTAAAAAGGGGACTAGCTCTTTCAATTTAAAATTGAATGAGCCTTTTTTGAAGTTCCTACGACATTTCCTATAAAAAAAAACCTTATATGCCCCCAGGGCATACCTTACAACAATTGCCTTGGAGCCTGGGGGGAGGGTTGTCACCCTCAAATACATAATTTCCAGAACTTTCATCTACATTAAACAACATCTCTATCTATAAATTTCAATTGAATATGTTAGGGGAAAGGATGAGTTTGAGAGGGGGGTTAGTTGCCCTTCGTTCACTTTTGGCTATTTAACAGAGTATCAGCTATTTAGATATTCGATTAAATGAGCCCTTTTTGAAGTTTCTACGACAAAACTTTCTACAAAACCCACATATGCCCCCAGGGCATAACTTAAAGCCCTTGCCCTGATGGTTTGGGGGGGGGGTTGTCGTCCTTAAAGACCTAATTACCAGAACTTTCAACTACGTTGAGAAAAAATGGCTATCTCAAAATTTTGATTGTGTGTGATTGGGAAAATGGTGGGCGTGAGAAGGGGGTTAGTTGCCCTCCAATTACTTTCGACTATTAAAAGGGCCACTTCAATTTCCAATCGAATAAGCCCTTTTTGAATTCTCTACGACAACACTTTCTATAAAAGCCTTATATGGCCCCAGGGTATAACTTACAACCCTTGTGGGGGGGGGCCATCCTCAAAGACCTAATTTTCAGAACTTTCAATTACGTTGAAAAGAATGCCTATCCAAAAATTTTGATTGGATGTGTTTGGGGAAAAGGTGGGCGTGATAGGGGATTATTTGCCCATCAATCACTTTCGACTATTAAAAAGGGCACTAGCCATTTAAATTTCCAATCGAATGAGCTCTTTTTGAAATTTCTACGACAACACTTTCTATAAAAATCTTATAAGCCCCCAGGGCATAACTTACAACCCTTGCCCTGAGGGTTGTAGGGGAGTGTCCTCTTCAAAAATATATTTTCTATCTGGAAATCAACTACGCTAAACAAAACGGTTATCTCAAAATTTTGATTGGATGTGTTTGCGGAAATGGTGGCGTGGAAGGGGTGTCAGTTGCCTTCCAATCACTTTCAACTATTGAAAAGGGCGCAAGACACTCCAATTTACAATCAAATGAGCCCTTTTTGAAGTTTCTACGACAACTCCTTCGATACGAAGTGCCCTGGCCTAAAGAAATACATTGTGCCAACATCGTTCTTTACAGAGGCAGCGCGATTGCGCTGCCTGTGAAAATCATCTATCGTAATTCTATTTTAGCCAATTAATTTTTGACTCTTCATGATAGTAGTTTTATGATATTGTTATTATAATCATCATTGTTGCAGCATTTATAGACTATAAAATAGTACCCTTTTGGAAAAGAAAGAAAAATGACAATATACGCGAAAAATCCCCTTGATACACTAGTGTTCTATGGTGCTTTAAATCATCGTTTCTATGTGGATTCCAAAATGTGAGCCATTTTTTAATGTCTGTATTTTTTGCAAAATAGTCTTTTTTATACGGGAAATTTACGGGTAGAAAGGACTAAAAAAATTCAAGTTTCCTGACGCACATCCTTATCAATTTTCTAATTTGTATTTTTGACCCCATTGTTTTTCTCAAATGATTTTGGGAATTTTTTTCTAGTAATTTTAGAAGATTAAAAAGGATGTCACAAAACTGACAAATGCTTGGTTAATCGTAAATAATATTTTATTTAAGTACCTGCAATGAAAGAATTTCTTCAACACGCAAAAAATATATTTCTCTAAAAAATGACCAGAGCTCTAGAAGTAAAAAATGACCTGTACCATTAGTAATCAAAAATCTAAAAAAAAAGAAGTTTCAAAGCAATATATACATTAAAACAATCTGTTTTTCTTGTTGAGTGCAAATATTCATTAATTTTCATTTTCAAATAGATATATCCCGTTCTATCCAATAACTATGATTGAGCCACAAGAACAATGTCCATCTTCCTGCATTTCTAATTGTATCAATGCCTCTCTTGTGTCATATACTAATAATATCCTTAATATTAGCCGAATTACTGAACGACTTGCTGATTTTTTTTTTTAATCTGCAAGTTTCAACTTAATAACCTTTTTGAAGTTATTTACACCTACGTCCCTGTCTAAGGGTATTAATTTCAAACTTTCAGGGAATCTTGAGGGGAATTTCGAAATAAATCAAAGGACATTATATGCATCCAGGACGTTAAAAGGGCGGATCTACACTGTTTCAGGAACGGCCAAGGCTATTTGGTTGAGATTTTCAGGGAAAGTGTAGGGTATGTTGAACTAAATCAAAAGACACTATAGGTATCCAAGTGGTCAAAAGAGGGTATCTGGACTATTTATGAAATACCTAAAGGTATTAAATTGAAACTTCCATTGAATGTTCAAAGGGATGGTAAGTAAACCAAAAGACACGATATCCATCCATTTTGTCAAAATAGCGTATCTGCAGAAAGCTCAGGAAAAATTAAGGGTATCCAGTTGAAACTTTGACAGAATGCTGAGGGAATGTTGAACTGTTTCAAAAGTTAATATGTGCATTGAGTCTGTCAAAAGGGCTTATGCGCAATATCTACAGAACGAGCAAGGGTATCAAGTTCAAGCTTTGAGAGAATGCTGAAGGAATGTTAAACTATATCAAAAGTTAATATGTGCAATGAGTCTATTTAAAGGGTTTATGCGCAATTTCTATAGAACGGGTAAGGGTATCAAACTGAAACTACCAGGGGACGTTGAACTAAATCTAAACCAACTGTGTATATCTAGGTTGTCAAAAGGGCGTATCTGCAATATCTCAAGAACGTCAATTGTAATAAGCTGAAACTTTCAAGGAATTTGGAATTAATCAAGAAGTACTATGCACCCAAGTTGTCAAAAAGGCATATCTTCGATATCCCAAGAACGCCTAAGGGTAGTAACTGCCTTCAAGGACTGTTAGGACTGTTAATTTAAACCAAAAGACACTTCATGCATCCAGGTTGTCAAACGGACACATTTGCAATATCTGACAAATGGTTAGGGGTATTAAATTGAAAGTTTCAGGGAATGTTTGGAGGGGGACCGTTGGCAACCTAAATAAAAAGCCACTATATGCATCCAAAAGGGTGCACCTGCAATATCTCAGGGGCGGCTAAAGGCAACATGTTTGAACTTTCAGGGGATATTGAGGGTTATGTTAAACTAAATCGAAAGATACTATGGGAATACAGGACGTCAAAATGTCGTATCAGTAATATTTCGGAAATAGTTAAGGATATTAAGTCGTAACTCTCAGGAAATGTTAAGGTTGACGTTGAACTAAATCAAAAGACAGTGCATGCATCCAGATGGTCAAAAAGGCGCAAATCATATATCTGAGGATCTACCAAGAGCGTCAATTTTAAAGTTTCAGGGGATGTTGCAGTAAATCAAAAGATACTATGTGGATCCATTTCGTCAAAATAGCCTATTTGGAAAATCTCAGACACAGCAACGGGTATTAAGTTGATATTTTCAGTGGATGTTGCGAGGAACGATGAAATAAATCAAAACTCTCTATGTGCACCCATTTTGTTAAAAGGGCGTATATAAATTGTATCAGGAACACTTAAGATGTTAAGTTGAAACTTCTAGGAAAATATGAAAGGGGTATGGAATTAAATCAAAAGCACTGTGTGCGTACACGTTGTCCAAATGGCGTATCGACAAAGTGTCAGCAACGGCTAAGGGTACCAAATATAAACTTTAAGGGATCTTGAAGGGAACTGAATCAATATGCACTACTTGCATCCAGTTTGTCAAAAGGGCAAAGCTGTAATATCTCAGGTAAGGTTAAAGTTACAAATTTAATTTTTAAGGAGGTTAGCTGAAACTTTCAGGGAGAATTGGCTGAGGAGATCAAGTAAATTTTAGATTTTGACTTGGGAGCACCAAAAGGAGCTTATCAAGGAAAATAAATTTTTGAAGAAAATGTGGAATTTTTAGTGCAAAATATTTTCTCCTATGTTGATCTGCTAAAAATTACCAGCCATGAAGACGCCTCATTTAAAGTTTTAGATCCAAGGGAACTTCGATCAGAATTAAATCTGGCTGCATTGATTCCTGGCGCACTATTTTTGTTGTATAGACAACAAGAACAAACTCTATCATAAGCAGCACAATAGCACTTCCTAACTAAAGAATGATGTGGGCACAACCATTTTTTATACTAAGGTACTTCGTATAGAAGGAATTGTCGTAAAAAAATCGGAAGGTGTTCATTCGATTGGGAATTTAAAGTGCTAGTTCTCTTTTAAGAGTCTAAATTGATCAGAAGGCAACCAATTCCCTCCCGTGCTTTTGTATACCCCAAGCACATCCAATCAAATTTTCAAGATAACCACTTTGTTGGGCATAGTCGAAAGGTCTGGTAACTATGTCGCTGGGGATGTCAATTTACATACAGCCCTTAGGATAAGGGCTGTAAGTTATGCAATTGTTTACATATAGTATTTGTTACTGAGAAGGGTGGGTATACTTGACCTTTAATATCCAAAGAGGCAAAAACCTTTCAGGGAACGTCGAGGGGAGTATTGAACTAAATCAAAACAAGTTATGTGTATACGGGTTGTCAAAAGGGTGTAACTCAAAAATGACTTTGTGTATTAATTTGGAACTTTCAGGAAATGATAAGGTAAGGTAAATCTAATAAGGGGGATCTAAATCTAAAATAATGGGGATGATTATTTGACCAAAAAGGTAATATTTGCGCACTACTACTACTGCTACTAATGCTACTACAATGACTAATACTACCATTAATACTACCATTACTACTTCTATAACGACTAATCTTACTACTACTATTACTATTACTACTACTTATACTACCACTACTGCTTCTATAGCGAGTACTACAAAGGCTGAAAATATTGAAGTGAAAATTTAAGGAAATGTGGAAGGATAAGTTAAACTAAATCAAAACAGACAATTCAATTCAGCTCAGTTTTAATAATACGTTACATTTAAATTACATGCACTCGCAATTACTTTTTAAAATTAACTTCTGCCCATAATCCATATTAATTTGGCCCTTTAGGACAATCCTGTTGAAGAACCAATAAATAACACTGTTAATTACATCACATAGTGACGGCCCTCCATTTGCCAGCCAGCATGAACTCAAATTGTCTCCAAACAATTCAATTGAAAACACTAAAACAAAACTTAAATCTCAATCTCAGCAGGAGAAAACAAGATCTGATATCGCTTACAAAATTAATACTAAAATAATAAATAATTATCCATCTTCTCTTACTTTTATTCGACATCATTTTAAATTACTTACTATTACTTAACGCTTCTTACTCAGATGTTTTTTTTAGATTTATTTCAAATGATGCAAGACTTGGTTTAATTCTAATTGCCTTTGGTAGGCTATTTCAAACTCGTGAACACAAAAAGTGTCAAGTGAAAAATCAGACCAAATACATGGCGCATACGGAACAATCAACAGGCTTCTATCCCGTGATTAAATAAAAAAAAAAAGTTTTTTTAACTGAAAGTAAGGAGCGACATTAAACCTTAAAACAAACAGAAATTATTCCGTATATGAAAGGGGCTGTCCCCTCCTCAACGCCTTGCTCTTTACGCTAAACTTTTTTATTGTTTAAAAAAAATAGAGTTGTGAGAAAGTCAAACTTTAGCGTAAAGAGCAAGGCGTTGAGGAGGGGACAGCCCCTTTCATATAAAGAATAATTTCTGTTCGTTTTAAGTTTTAATGTCGCTCCTTACTTTCAGTTAAAAAAATTTGTTTTTTTTATTTAATTTTTGAACGTTTTTGAATAAATGCAGGTTTTGATCTTGGCTCACAGTACATGAATAATTAAAACAAAATTTTCATATTAATTTACTTTTTTTGGTTAAATGGCTTTCTCGAAACTTGTTTCATTTTATTTACGAGCGTTTTTATTAGTAATAAATATACGTAACTTACGAATTAATTTACGTAACGAACTTCTATATTGATATATTTTTAATTCGTATATGTGGAGGTTCCCCCCTAGTCAATACCTTGCTCTTTTTTTTCTTTTTTTTTTGCTCTTTAAGCGAAATTTCGAATTTTATTCCATTTCTTTAAAACTGACCGCTTAATCACAAAGGCCGTTAATTAGAATAAATGACTCTTATGAAAGTACTAAAAAATCTCTGGCTTAAAGAGTGAGGTATTGACTAGGGGGTGAACCAAATCATATACGTAATATTTTCTGTTAGTTTAAAGTTTTGATGTTGCTGCTGTTGCACTTGAAAAACCTGTTTTTTTAATATTTAATTTCTGATCTTTTTTTAAATAATGCTGGGAAGTCCGCCATCCCCTTCATAGCAATGTCCCTTCCCCCATGAAAACTTCCTTCATGGAAAGATCCTCCCACAAAACCTTCTACCCCCCCCCCACTACCAGGAAAAATCTCCCCTGAAAACGTCTGTACTGTATACTTACCAATAACCAATACTATATGTTAACATTGGGTAAAGTTCATAACTTTCAGCCCTCCTCCCGGGAACTTCGGGGGATTAAGTCATCCTAAAAGACATACTTATCATATTTTCGAACATATCGAACAAAATGGCTATCTCAAAATTTTGATCAGGTGACTTTGGCAAAAATGAGCGTGGGAGGGGGCCTAGTTGCCCTCTATTTTTTTGGTCACTTAAAAAGGGCGCTAGAACTTTTAATTTCCATTCCAATGAGACCTCCCAAGATATTCTAGAACCACTGGGTCGATACGATTACCCTGGGGAAAAAAACAAATAAACACGCACCCGTGATCGTTCTTCTGGCAAAAAGTGTAAAATTCCACATTTTTGTAGATAGGAGCTTGAAACCTCTACAGTAGGGTTCTCTGATACGCAGAATATGATGGTTTGATTTTCATTAAGGTTTTATAACTTTTAGGGGTCTTTCCCCCTTTTTTCGAACATCAGCCAAATTTTCTCAGGCGCGTGACTTTTGATGGGTAAGATTAAACTTGATGAAACTTATATATTTGAAATCAGCATTAAAATTCGATTCTTTTGATGTATCTATTTGTATCAAAATACCGTTTTCTAGAGTTTTGGTTACCACTGAGCCGGGTCCCAATAACCAATACTATATGTTAAAATTGGGTAAAGCTCATGGCTTTCAGGCCTCCCTTTGGGTACTTCGAGGGATTAAGTCATCCTAAAAGACTTTGTTATAATATTTTTGACAAAACTGAACAAAATGGAAATCTTAAAATCTTAATTAGGATACCTGAAAAAAATTAGCGTAGGAGGGGGTCTAGTTGCCCTCCATTTTTTTTGGTCACTTAAAAAGGGCACTAGAACTTTTAATTTTCGTTCTAATAAGATCTCCCACGATATTCTAGGACCACTGGGGCGTTACGATTATCCCTGGGAAAAAGAAAAGAAAACAAAAAAACAAATGAACACGCATCCGTGATCTTTCTTCTGGCAAAAAATAGAAAATTCCACATTTTTGTAGATAGGAGCTTGAAACCGTGACTGTAGGGTTCTCTGATACGCTGAATATGATGGTGTGATTTTCATTAAGGTTCTACAACTCTTAGGGGGTTTTTCCCCCTTTTTTCGAAAATCAGCCAAATTTTCTCAGGCGCGTTACTTTTGATAGGTATGATTAAACTTGATGAAACTTATATATTTGAAATCAGAATTAAAATCTGATTCTTTTGATGTATCTATTGATATAAAAATTCCGTTATTTAGAGTTTCGGTTACCATTGAGCCGGGTCGCTCCTTACTTACAGTTTGTTACCATGAACTGTTTGATTATCCCTGGCGTGTTTCAGCCACAGACAAAATTCCTGAAAAGCATTTTAGCAGCAGAGAATGAAATTATTTGTAAACAAAAACTGAGCAATTAAAAACTCCCAAACTATCTAAAGAAAATAAAGAATCTGTTTCGTTAATCATATTTAATGCTTTTTGATTTATTTTGTTAATCATATTTGTATGGGATTTAAACGTCACCACCCAAGCAAGAGAGCAGTAATGGATATGGGACTGTATCAGCGAAAATTAAAGAAGATGAAGGACCTTGACAGGAAAAAAGTGCTTAAGTTTTTTTTTTTTTAATATTCCCAGATTTCTATATATTTTTAGGCCCACCGCTGCAGAATGTTGTTTGAAAGAAAAAATTTTCATCAATGCACGCACCCAGATTTACAAATCCATTTTCTGGTCTCTAAATCATGCCTCTAGTCGTTTGGAAATCTGGGCTGGAGCTTTCCTACTCGTGAAAATAGCAAAACGTAAAATTTCTTAGCATTCATAGTCATCTTGTTAGCATCCATCTACAAGTAAACATGCTCCATCGTCTGTTGCTATCGATAGCAAGGCCGTACCTAGGATTTTTTTTCGAAGGGGTTTTACTCAAAGATGTTTTTTTTTTTTGGGGGGGGGGGGGGGGTAAACTAAAAACCTCAAAAAATCGCATACAAAATCTGTTTATATCCATTTTTGTTACGTTTTTACGAGTCAAACCCCTCTAAACCCCCCCCCCCTGGATAGGGCCTTGGTCGATGGAGCAGTACCTCAAAATTACCATTATTACATCGAATGACTGTGTCATCTGCAAAGCCCTGTAATATTATGTCAGAACTCGAATCCGAAATTGGGGCTAGACAATGAAGTCTGAGGGCACAAATTGCAGTAAAAAACTGGGGGGGGGGCGGTAAAAAATAAACTGCAAGTCGTTAGTGTGAATAATAAACTAGAGAGGGCCAAGAGTCGAACCTTGGGGCACTCCGTAATTCAGTGTCTTCGAAGATGTATGATTCTTTCAAATTATAATTACTCTATTTTCTAGATAACTTGAATACCAAGAAAAAAGGTGACCTCTCACCCCAATATGGTCTAACTTACTAAGCAGGATATCATGGGACATACAATCAAACGCCTTCTTTATGTCAAATTGCCGTAGGAATTTGCTCTGATCCATCCTTTTATTTATAAAAAGGGAAAGCAAAGCAAGAGGATCTTCTGAAGAGTGGCCGGGACGAAAACCAAATTATCTCGAATTCAGAAAACCCTTTAATTCCAAAAAATTGCAAGTTGATTATGTATTGGTTTTTCAAAAATTTTAGAAAAAGTGGATAAAGTGAAATCGGTCCATAATTAGACACATCTGATGGATTTCCTCCTTTAAAAAGAGGAATTACTCTCGCTTTTCTTTAGATCATCCGGAAAAGAATCTGTTTCACACGAAAGGTTCAACAAAAAGGTAAGTGGCTCAACCCGAACTTGAGCACTTTCCTTCACAATTTTGGCATTAATTGCATATTATCTTAATGAAGAACTGCTTTTCAGATTCTTGATTATATTCACAACATCATAATCAGAAACTAGAACGAACCCCATCGAATCCCTGCACGAAGGAGGAAGAAAATGCATATAGCTGTGACGAGAGATCGGAACTTCATCTATCGTTTCCCTCCCAACCTCAATAAATAAAGATGCTAAAACCCCTGAAATTTCACTTTCATTCTCTATAGCAACACCCTTTTTTGGATCCGCTTTTTCGGTATATCAGAACTTTTAGAACCAGGTTTTAAAACTGATTTTATAACACCCCATACTTTCTTACCATTGTTACACACAAATCTGGAATTTATTGAAAAAACTTTTCCTTTTCATTTTTTAGAATTTTACGAAGCAAGTTATTGTATTTTTTTATATCCTTCTAATGAAAATTTCGTTGGTTCACTTGACTAATCCTTCCACATTCTCATCTTCTTGTTTATACAGTCAAGAGACTTATAGGAACCCACGGACGCCGGAGAAAAACTTCCTGGAGTTGTGGACTAAACTCTCAGTATGTATATACTGAAAGTATTAAAACGAAAGTATAAATGATGTACTTAAGGATAATAGCTTAGAATAAAGGTTTTTGATGTTGAGCGGTAAAAAGCACTCCGTTTCTGGCATTCCTTGCGGGAATGGCACAGACTAATATAGTTCTCATTCAGCATCCGCCAGTGAAGGTCACATATATTTTGTAAAGGATTAAAGAGTGACACAATTTTGTAAAGGATTAAGTCTTACGCAATTACCTGAATGCACCCAAATTTCGGAGATTGGATTTTTTGACTGGATTGTTATTACTCGGTGACGTCACTGATTAGTTATTGTTACAATGCAAGCGGATAGAGGTGATTCGACAATGAACAGTCAGTTTCTACAAGAGATATATTTTAAGCTGGATTTGCTGCCGGAATTGATATCAAAAATAGACGCTCTCCCGAAACTTGTGGAAAGTGTAACTTCAGTCGAGGCACAGTTAGCACAAGTGAATGTTCAGCTAAAATCGAACGAAGAAGCTAACGAGAAACTGACGAGTGAATTGATACTGGTTCGCCAAAATTTACAGTCAGCCACGCTTAGAGCTGACCGTTTAGAGGATGAGTTGCGGCGCAGCAATGTTATAATCTACAACTTTGAGGCGGTGGATCCGAGAACGTATACCCTTAGTGAAGAGATTATGAAGGTTTTGGACGACGTAATTCCCAATTTGCGCCTCACCTACAGTGATGTAAGAGACTCTTTCCGATTGAAGGTGGGTCCTATTGTGCTAAAGCTGAATTCGATGGATGTAAGAAATATGATTTTAAGGGGAAATCCACTTCTACGAGAATATGGACTTTCTGCTGTACCCGATTATAGCCCCGCCCAGCGTGAAGCTAGAAAGCACCTCAGAGTAGAAATGAATAAAGCTTTCTCTGAAGGTCATTCTGCCTATCTCAGGGGTGTCTAACTCTATGTGAACGATGTTATGTTTAAATATGATGAGTTATCGAATAAGGTTATAAAGGAGACTCCGCGCACGACGCAAAAAGTACAAAAGGCAAGAGCACCTACTGCAGACGCCATTAATAAGGGCAGCGAAGTATTTATTCGAGGAAATGCGAAAGACAATTCGGGTACCGATGCAACAATGTCAGATAGCGATGCGGAAACAGTAGTTAAAGTTGATGTGAATAACCCCGCACCTACTGGCAGTAAAACCTACCATAAAGACACTATTTTAGCGAGGTCTCCATTAAAGGGTAATGATAAGAAGACGCGGAAATTATCGGAAGTTATTAGTCCTGAAGAATAATCAAGGGGAAAGAGTAGGAATGTTTCCAGGCGAGTGTCACCCACGGGTGGTTGGCCAAATAGGTTTATCGGTACGTGTCGAGGGGCCCCCGTGGAGGTACCCCCTATAGTAACAGATATCGTGACTATTACCGCATTACTCCGGAAGATTTAGATTTTGATGCAGCTAATACCGAAGAGCGACAGGTACGCAGTGATTAGGAAAAACCCGGCCATATACATCGAATAAGTTTAGTAACCTGGAACGTACAAGGTGTGAAAAATAAAGTGAAACAGATTAGTGAAGATTTATAGTCAATCGATATTATAGGGTTAGTTGGAGCATGGCATAGCGCAAGTGAACCTCCGATATTCGACGGTTTTATTGTTGAGCTTGTTGCGCGAAAGCCAGCTGGAAACATGCGCTGCTATGGAGGGATAACCGTGTTACTAAGTAAAGCTCGTTTCCGTTGTTATCATAGAATTGCTAGTAATTCAGAGAACATTCTTTGGAAACGTTTGGAGTTAGTGAGAAATAAATGGATGACTTTAGGATCTGTGTATATAGCGCCTCAGAATAGTTCCTATAATAGAGAGGAAACATGGGATGTGTTAGCTGAAGAGTTAAGTAGACTAAGAAGGGATTTTACAGAGGATGTTTTTGTTGTTATGGGGGATTTTAACGCTTATACGGGTGCTTTATTAGAAATGGAGAGTGTTTCGTTCCGAGAAGTGCCTGACTTGGTTCCATCTGAGTATGGAATGCTTAGAAGTAGCAGAGACATGGATAGGAGGGTGAATTGTTGGGGGAGAAGGCTCTTGGAGCTCTGCTCGGAGAATGGTCTAATAATTAGGAATGGGAGATTTGGAACTGATGGCGGAGTAGGGGAGTTTACCTGTATGTCGGGAGCTCGTCCGAGTCTGATAGATTATGTGTTGGTTGACAGTGGGCTTGCAGCTCAATCAGTTGATGTTGAGGTAACTCAGTCAGTTGGTTCAGACCACTGGCCAGTTAAGTTAGAGTTGGGTTTAGAGGTTGAAGGTAAGAGGAGCAGTATTGGAAAGAGGTAAAAGACAGTCGGTCAAGAGAAGGTTAGAGTTCGAAAACCGTTAAAAAAAGATTGGAATAATAAACAAGTTGATAATATGAATAAGATATTAGCGAGACCGGAAGTAATGGATAGATTAGAGGAGATTAGAAATCTAGATTGCGGTGCTGAGGAAGTCCTTGCCGAGTTATGTGAGTTAGTGCACCAGTGGTCTAGTAAAGCGGTAGAAAGGAGAGTTAAATAAGGAGATAAAGGATATTATGATGTGGAATGTAGAAGGTTAAAGCAGGAGGTAGAAACAGAATTAGAAATTGTTAGGCAGTGCCAGGATGAAGAATAGCGTTTAGAAGCATTGAATTTTTATAGAGTTAAGAATAGGGAATATAAGAAATAGCTGAAGAGGAAAAGCAGGGAATGGGATAGTTGAGAAAGGAAAAAAAAGATGTAGGATTTTACACTAGGGAATGTTAAAGAATTTTGGAGTAGAATGAGAAAGGAAAGAGCTAATATTTCAGGTCGAACGCCTTCACCGGGGTCGTGGCCTGGTTATTTTGAGAATTTGACCTGGTTCAAATTTGACCTGGTTCAAATTTTGAGAATTTGACCTGGTTCGTGGCCTGGTTATTTTGAGAATTTAGAAGGAGACTGTGAAGGGCTAGAAGAGGATAGTCAGTCGTCATGTTCAGGTGAAAGTATTTTCCCGCTGCAGGAGAATGATTATGAATTAGTAGGGGAAGTGACAAGAGAGGAGGTTAGAGAAGTAATTAGTAAGATGAAAGGAGGTTCAGCACCAGGTTTGGAAGGGATACCAGCCTGGGTGGTTAAGAAATTTGTGTCGGTGTTTTTGTCGATATTAGTTATAGCATTTAATAGTATTGTATCTACAGGTAAGTGGCCAGAATTATGGAAGACTTCAGTTGCTATACCGCTTTTTAAGAAGGGGACCCTAGCTGGAATGATAACTATAGGCCCATAGATCTAGCACCAGTTTTTATTAAAGTGTTAGAAAAATTTTTAGATAGGAGGCTAGATAGGTGGTTAGATAAAAATAAAATTATAAATGAAGAGCAAGGAGGATTTAGGAAAGATTATAGTACAGCAGATAGGGCATTTGTGCTTAGAGCTTTAGTCGATAAGTATGGAACAGGGAATACCCATCTATATGCAGCTTTTTTAGAAATAGAAAAGCTCTTGATAATGTTGAGAGGGTGCTTTTGGTAGATATTCTGAGAAGTATAGGTCTACCTAGTATTTTTGTGAGGTTAGTTACTAGCATGTATTGCGGAACTAAGGCGGTAGTAAAGGTAATAGATCAGGGTTTTTCTAAAGTATATAGAAACCGTAAAGGGGTAAAACAAGGTAGTGCTCTTTCCCCCCGTTTGTATTCTATTTTTATAAATGATTTAGTTCAGTTTTTGGAAAGAAGGTGGGCTCCGATAGTGGGTCTTGGTTCAAAATTATTTTCAGTTTTGCTTTTCGCTGACGATTGCGTACTTGTAGCTAAGTCTGCCCATGAATTA
Source organism: Artemia sp. Qi Xiang Cuo (assembly GCF_049724085.1). NCBI lineage: Eukaryota > Metazoa > Arthropoda > Branchiopoda > Anostraca > Artemiidae > Artemia > Artemia sp. Qi Xiang Cuo. Next base: position 64,319,695 of record NC_142794.1, read on the forward strand.
CAGATTTTGTTAGATCTTGTTGCAGATTACTTAGATCTGAAGAAACTCCAACTTAATGTTAAGAAGACAGAAATAGTTATTTTTGGCAAAAGAAAGGATGAAGAATGTAATGGTAAGTTTATGTTTAATGGAGACAAAATAAAGATTGTTGAAAATTCAAATTATTTAGGTTTTGTATTTCGAAATAATGGTAGAAATAATTAAAGAGTCAGTAAAAAGGGGGAAAGCGGCTATATCGACGGTTTTTAGGAATGGTACAGTTATGGGTATTAAAAGTCTAGCAATGCATAAGAGAATATTTTTGACGAAGATTATGCCAGTTATTCATTATGGTTATCCGTAAACATAGGCTGGTTAAGGTAGTTAGGTTTTGGATGAAGATAGTGCAGGTACCACGAGGTAAACTTATTAGAGAGGCCTATGAAGAGCTACTTTCTTTAGGGCGTAAGAGGTCGTGGCCGTTTAGGGTTAAATCCTTATTAGACAGATTAGAATTGTCCTATATATGGAACGATGGTTGAGGTCCCGCCATTAGTCAGATTGATAAAATATGAATAGTTAAACAAAGATTAGAAGATCAGGAGACACAGACATGGGGGAATGAAATTGAAAGATCCGAGACATTAAGCGTTTATAAGGATGTTAAAAAGGTGTTTGGCCAGGAGATTTACTTTGAATTCACTTTGCCAAGTAAGTATTTGTCATATTGGTTGCAGCTGCGGGCCAACTGTTTGCCTTTAAGATGGAGGAGTAAAGTATTTGAGAGAGGTAAGGGGTTCCCGGCGTCTAGGTACAAGTGTCCCGTAATATTGAAGAGGAAAATATGGACCATTTTCTGTGCCGATGCCAGGGGCTTACTGATTTGAGGGAGGGTATTTTGGGGAAAAGTAATTTTTCACTTTGGGGCATGTTGTCTCAGACGGTACCTAGCCTCATGTGTAGATTATGTAGATTTGTTGATCAGGCACTAAAGATAAAAAAGGAACTATTGTGAAGAAGATTTGTTATGGTTTGGAATAAGAAGGCTGAAGGGAGTTTTACTTTTATTTTCCTGTTATACTTGATGGATAGTATATATGGCCCTGTATAAAGGCTTTTGAATACAGGATTATTATTATTATTATTATTATTATTATTATTATTATTATGTGTGTGACATTGTGTGTAATTATGTGAGTTAGTTTTATAGTATTATGTGTGCTTTTGTATTGCAATTGTTATGTTATTTTATTTTTATTTGTTATGGGCTATGTTTCGTTATTGTTATATATGTTATTATCATGTAGACTTTATATGCAACCGTGTTTGTTTTTGCCATGGCCCAAAGAGGCTTTTGTTTTGCAATAAATACCTATCTATCTATCTATACTACGCACATGCAGATTGTCAAAAGGGCTTATCAGCAATATCTTTAGTGCGGCTTACCGTATCAAGATGAAACATCCCAGGCATCATGTGGGGGATGTTCAACTAACCAAAGGACAACATGTGCATACTGCCACTGCTTTTAATACGGCGGCTACAACTGTTCCTGCTACTAATACAACACTACTACTGCTAATTCTTCTCCTACTACTACCACTACAACTACGGTGCTAGTACTATTAAGGCTAGCGTATGAAGGTGAAAGTTTGAGAGAATATTGAGGGGAAATTTGAACTAAAACAAAAGAAACTATGTGCAGATTGTCAAAAGGCCTCATTTCAGGAAAGGGTTAGCGTATTAACATGGAACTTTAAGGAAGTGCTTAAAGTAGAAGATCAATTGACCAAAAGGCAATATATACTCGCTACTACTAATACTGCTGCCACTGCTACTTTTGCTACTACCACTACTACTTCTATTGCAACTACCACAAACACTGAGAGTATTAAGATAAAAATTTCAGAAGGTTTTGAGGAGAAGTTGAACTAAATTAAAACACGCTATAAAAAATGCAGGTTATCAAAAGGGCAGATCGGCAATATCATACCAACGGCTAATAGCATTAAGTTGAAAAATACCAGGGCTTGATGAGGGGGATGTTTAATTGACCAAATCCAATGCGTTAATACTATTTCGGCTGCTAGTACTAGTGCTATTACTGTTAATACTAGTCTTACAACTAGTACTACTAGCACTCCTACTACTTTACTATGACTACTATTACAACTATGGCCAAGGGTATGAAGGTGAAATTTTCAGGGAATATTGAGGAAGGAAGGTGAACTGAATCCCAGCACGCCGTCTGTATGCATTTCGTCAAAAGGACATAACAGCAATATCCTAGGAGTAGATTGGTATGTGAAGCTGAAACTAACCGGTCTTTGTGTGGAGGATGTCGAACTAAGCAAAAGTGTAACTGAATTCAAACACACCGTCTGCATGCAGGTTGTAAAAAGGCGTAAAAAAGGAACGACTTGTTGTGTGAAGTTGGAAATTACAGGGCTTGTAATGGGGGGGATGTTGAACTAACCAAAAGACATTATTTATATTCTACCGTTACTACTACTACTACTGCCAATACTACTATTGCTAGTGGAAGTACTCCTACTGCTACCAAGGCTAAGGGTATTAAAACACAAATTTTTGGGAATTATGAAACAGTAATGAATTAAATAAAACTCACTAGGCGCATACAGGTCAAGAGGACGTATCGGCAATGCTTCACCAACTAAATTGTTTAGGGTGTGTATTTACATGTGTTTTCACTTTTTTAACTTTAGTAAGTACAAAATTATTACGATTTTGAGGATTAAATATCAGTATATTTAAATTAAACTGTCAACCCACACTCACTTTTTTTTTCAGTAATATTGGTCAATAACGGTGTTTTTTCGATATTACGAGAAATAGAAAAATTCAGCTCAAAATAAGGACTGTTTTCAGTAAAGTTGAAATTATGTTCTGCTCTTCAGAAAACATGGGGAAGTCAGCCCTACTCACCTCAGTTTTGCTCGTTTTGAGATTGACTCAGTTATTAGTTTAATTTCTGTTCGTTTTTGGTTTCATTTACTTTATCTGTGGTAGTTTTAAGATTGATAATTAATTGGCTTTATTTTTTCTCATTTTTGGTTTAATGTAACTCTTTACTTTTCTTTGAAAAATTATTTTGTGGACTTTTTTTTTAATTAATTAAATAAATAAGCCGAAAATGCACTTATTTAAATAAACTAGCAGTTGAAACAAAATTTTATACAATAATATGCTTATAATGAAATCGTTGATCAGTATTCTGTTATATTCAAGGCTGATGTGGATCAGTATTAATTGAGTCCTACAGAAAGCCAAAAACTAACCAGATTTTTCAATCACCTTATTTGAATAGTATTTATACTACCTGCCCATTCAAAACTCTAGAGCGCAAATTTCATTAATATTTATTGCAAACTTTTGTTTGAAACGTGTATAGCAAGCTTCAATCTTAACTCTTGTTCAGAAAAATCGAAGAAAACCTTACAAATATTCCCTTCAGCATTTAAAAATATAAAAATAAAAAAAGGCCAAAATTTAAGAAAAAAAAACTTTTTAATAAAAAAAAGACGTTTTCAAAAAAGTAAAGAGCTACATTTACTCAAAGATGACCAGAAATAAATTCAAATCATAACTTAAAGATGAAATGAATAGAAATCACCATCAATGAATAAATGAAACCCAAAACGAACACCTATTACAAAAAATGGTGAATTCAAACTTAAAACGAACAGAAATTACCACAGACAGGATTACGGCTAACGTCCCATTAAGCAGAGGTATAACTAGGGTTTTCAGCGCCCAGTCATTTCACACGCCCAAAAGTTTCCTAGAAGCCATTGCCTTCTTTATGGCTGACTCGGTACTTTTGGAAATCATAAGTCAAGTATACGCGCCAACACTGGGCGAAGTATGTTACAAGGCAAATCTGTATCTCGTGCAGTGCAAGGCCATGTTCTGTTGGGATAACCCTTTATGCGAACCTTTTATCATCAGAACTAAATAGCAGAGTTGTTGATGGCATGCTATCATGCTACCAGAACCCCATGAAAAGACAAAACATGAGTACGAGTCACTCCTTCAGGGAGATACAATTGACGAAGCACATGTCTCGTAGCAGCAGAGCTAATCCCTGAAATATTTCATAGTGTAAATGATTGATTATCCGAATCTTTGGTTTCAGTATCTCGACTTGCTTGGAATCTTGCGAAAGAACCATAGGGCTGAACGAAGTGGCAATTCTGAGCTTTATCTTCAGTCTGTGTTATAAATATTTCCATACTTTGCTGCTTCCAGCCACAAACATTACACGAAATCTACTTGGCGGTCCGTGCAGTCAATTTGTCAGTTGAGGAAAGACAAGCCAGAACAGTACAGAATGTTACAGAAATATCTATTCATCTAGAGAATTCCAAACTACTGGGCGGCACTTTCTTCTGATTTTGGGACCGAATGAACATCAATGAGAAGTATGACAATGAGTGGTAGTCTGACGAGAAGTAGAGGCATGACTGAATTGTAACAGATATTTTGCAAATCTTCTAGTACCTACTTTGGTTCTCGTTAACGAACGGATGCAGAACCTGAATGGCCTTGCAGATTTGACAATTGAAAATCACGCAAAAACGATATCTTCAAGCAAAGCTAGAGATCTGGTGGATATATAAAAGATAGTTTGATACATTGAGCCCCAAGAACTCTTCAGGCAGGATTCACAGCTGTTGAAGTTGGCTACTGGTGTCCGCGCTTCATCACCTGTAAATGAATCCGATGCCAAATCTGTGGGAGAAAAGATTCCGAAGGAAATGGAAGCGAAAGAAATTGAGAAATATATTTTCAGAAGAAAGGAGAAAGCTAAAACCATAGCTGAGAAACTATCTGTGGTGATAGATAGAGAGAAGGAAATTGTCAACCCGGCTCTAATCTTCCAACGTTTAACCGCAGCGGCTAGCACCAGTGGTTCTGAATTGAATGAGGTTCTGTCGTTCGAGCAGTGTGTTTTTCCACCATTGCTCTTTAGGTCGTTCGATGTGATGAGTACAGCTGACAAAGCATCTCTAATAAATGCACTGATGAAAATTGAGCGGATCAATGGTCCAGTGACATTGCCAACCTCCCAGAGAGTTTGGGACGGGGGCTGGCTAGTCCACAAAATACCGTAGATTGCCGGATCCATATACTATAATATGACAGAATATTGCGTAGATTATATAAAAAGACATTTCAGCCCGGCAGTGGTAATTTAAACTCTTACACTGACACACCAATGACGAAAAATTGCACACAGCTGAAGAGAACCAAAGGTTTGTCATGTCCAAAAATTGAATTCTTTCCTAACATGAAGATCGTCAAAAGTATGGAGGAGTTTCTGAGAAATCCCAAAAATAAAGAACGCTTCATCGACCTACTTACTGAGAGGCTGGGAAACTCAGGATGTCAAGTTCTACATGCTAAGGATGATGTCGATGTCTTAGTTATACAAACTGCAGTCAGTTGTGCCGAAACTTTGTCCACCACTTTGATTCAGAATAATACCGACCTGTTACTCCTTCTGCTGTACCATGCCAAGCTTGATGCATGTGATATCTTTTTGCAAACAGACACGCATAAAAATAACCAACGAGTATATGACGTAAAAAGGATCAAGAACAAAATAGGAACTGAAGCAGCAGAAAATCGACTCTTTTGTCACGCAATTCCTGGCTGCGATACAACATCTAGAATTCACGGCGTAGGGAAAGTAGCAGTTATTTCCTTGCCACTTAAAGATGGTATTTTTAAGAATACCTGCTAGATCTTCATGATACCAGGATTCAACCACCAGGAAATCACTGAAGTCGGAGAGAAAACTTTGCTGCGCAATTTACAATGGTAAAAGTAATGAGAAGACCCTGAAGGATGTCAAGGCGCGGTTATTAACTATGCGGGTTGCAAGTTCAAACTCTTTTGTTCAGGCAGAGCGGCTTCCATCAACTTTGGCTGCCGCAAAGAATCACTTTTACAGGTGCTATTTGCAAATGAAGGGGGAAGACACATCCAATTCATTAAAGACCGAAGAGTGGGGCTGGCACCTCTCTTCGTGATGGAATATATATCTTTCCAATATGACAGCTGCCTCACCAACACCAGAAAATCTACTGAAGATGGTGCGATGCCAGTGCATCAGCGGGTGGGAGTCTCTTAGATGGAGCTGCCGTGGGAACAGTTTATCCTGCAGCTTTACCTGCAGGGAGTGCAAAGGGGCGTTATGTGCTAACGCTGCAGCAAGGCCAGATGAGGAAGATAATGAACACGAATAGGAAGAAGAATTAGCTATAGGTTGTGCTTTAAAATCAAAATTTTTTTGTGATTAATTTACCTGAGTTCTCAACTTTCCTATTCTTAACTAATTTATCTGAAGTTTTGACCTCGATTAAAGAACTAGTTTTCAAGCTGTTATACTTGTCAACCCCTTATATTACGGGGTCCTCAGAGGTGGAAATCAGATAAATAGTAAAAAAAACTACTTTTTGACCTCATATTTGGCAATACACTACTTTATTTGATAAAAAATGATCCTTTCCTTTCAGGAATCCGTCAAATAATGATCTGCGTACTTAACCCAACCCTCCCCCATTCCATGAAAGTGAAAATTGATACCCTGATCCGGAAAACTGGACTTCTAACGTCGTATTTGGATTTGTCATGATTGATTTGACAGAAAACTACTATTTAAACCCCAAAACATTTATAAACACAAAAAAGGTCCCCCCCTCATTTTCCCCCTTCAAGGGCAAATTTGGGACACTTATTCAAGAGGGATTTTGGTGGACTTTTTTTTAAGTAAAGCAACTGATTTTTCTGAACATTTTGGTGTAGAAAAAAAATTATGTTGCAATTTCCCTGAGGCCAAACCGTATTTTTACTACACTATTTAGCCTTTTGAGGCGTTAGCTCTCCTATTTGTGGTAAATTCCGTTCCTTTGAAGTTTGAGTTGATTGTTGCATCATAATTTCACTTCGTTTTTGGTTTCATTGATTCAATGAAACCAAGTCATTTCTGTTCGATTAAAATACGAATTTTGATTTTGCTTTATTTCTGGTTTTGCTTTTATTTTTCATTTTGCTTTATTTCTTTGCTTTATTTCTGAATAAACGTAGCTTTTTACTACTTTTTTTAAACTGCTTTTATGGAAACAGTTCAAAAAAATTAATATATGAATACAATCCATAGTTATTTTTCAGCTTTATTCGACTGAGCTGACTCACTTGAGAGGGAGCTAAAGCCTCAACAAATTTATTTTAGGCCCACATTGTCCAGATATTAGCGGGGGTCCTTCAGATACACATGTAGGAAAGGGTGAGGGAATTTTCCCCCAATCCTCATTTACTGTGAAGATTGTATTCGGGATAAGCCTGCAAAAGGGTTGCTGAAAGGTGAAAGATCCTCTTTTATTGTGGTACTTTTTTTTAGTTAGCGCTAAAAGTTACATTTATGTGCTTAACTACATAAAAAGGGGACAGGGGAGAGGCTGCTAATGCTGCTGCCGTAAGAGCAACATTTGTACGAAGAATCTCCCTTGAAAGAATTATAAATTATCATCCTTAAATTCATTTTTTTCATATATATATATATATATTCAAGCCCCATCACCATAAAAAATTTTAAGTGGTGCACTTTTTATGGGATGAACAGGATACTCAGGATATTGTTATGCAAAAATGAAAGTTGAGCGTAAATAGCAGGATCAAGCGGAGTGGCAGTCTCCAATACTCTATAGAGCCAAATTTTGATCATAATAAATGGAATTTGTTTTAGAACTTTGTTTTCATCCTAATTATGAATGTCAAAATTTATTAATTTATAGTTTAACCCTAAACGTAAAAACAACCGAATTCATACAATTTCAGAAAAGGGAGAAAAAAAAAACAAGACAAGGACGGATTTCTAAATGAAAAATACACCATGAAATTCAACATTTCTAAGAACTCAAAAAGAAAGATTACAAGCTGATATCAAATAAAACATGGAATTTAAGAGTTTTCATAGGAAGGAGGATAATGGATTCACGTTTATTTTGTGTTTCTTTTTCTTTTTGATATATTTCTAAGAACTCAAAAAGAAAGATTACAAGCTGCTATCAAATAAAACATGTAATTTAAGAGTTTTCCTAGGAAGGAGGATAATGGATTCACGTTTATTTTGTGTTTCTTTTTCTTTTTGATATATTTCTAAGAACTCAAAAAGAAAGATTACAAGCTGCTATCAAAATAAAACATGGAATTTAAGAGTTTTCCTAGGAAGGAGGATAATGGATTCACGCTTATTTTGTGTTTCTTTTTCTTTTTGATATATTTCTAAGAGCTCAAAAAGAAAGATTACAAGCTGCTATCAAATAAAACATGAAATTTAAGAGTTTTCCTAGAAGGAGGATAATGGATTCACGTTTATTTTGTGTTTCTTTTTCTCATGATAGATTGTTTACATATTTCATGAAATTCAAGACATTGATGCCTTTCTGAAGTAATAAATGAAATTAGCCATATCAAAGAGCGAATTTGGACCATATTGTTGTACGAACAGGAATGTTGGCCCAAACAGGACCAAATTATTGCCGCATAAAAATTGCGAGGAACCAAATCGGCCCAGCATCATCAAAATTAACTTGTTACTTAATTGATCTCTCAGCTTTATAGGCCATGCTGGCCTGCGGAAATGACACTAAACCACAGAAAAGGGCTGGTTTATGCCACTTGTTGCTGCAATACAACAGTTTTGCCCAAATCGGGCTAACATTCTATCAGGGGAAAATTCTGAAGCAATTGATTTATAGCTACAGTTAAGCTAATTATATACCCGTGGCACAAGCATGGTGGCACATTCATCCCTAACCCTATATGCGGTTCTTAAAAAATGAAATGCAATTATTGATCAATTGCCTATTAATACTAGCGGTAATAAAGCATTGCATAGTTGCCAGAGTTGTGCACGACCAATTTTTTTCTGTTGTTTTAAATACGTAAAATGATACTGTTTAGTTTAATGAGAAAATTTCTGAATAGTTTGATTTCATTATTGTATGACACGTTTATTCTCAATTGCATAAAAATTACGACCCACCAAGGATTTATGACATCGCACTTGCGGGGTATAGGGGGTGAGGGGCCCCCTCTCTTAGATTGGTTTAAATGACTCGTAATGAAAATTGAAATCGGGACAGGAATACACTGTTTTAAAATGATTGACATCCTCGTATCCCTTCCGGCTCACGAAAATACGCCAAGTTAACATGGAACGCTAGCTCGGAAGAAGAAGGATAATTCTGAGTTTAAGAGGACTAGACAAAGCATCTTAAGTGTTAAAAGTTTCGACAGTTTTTTTATTAAAAAGATATTTTTCAACGGGAATAAAGAGTAATATTACTGTGTATATGAAACTGAAAATTTCCAGGATTGTACAGGAGTAACCCTGTAGTGGTAATAATTTCTTTGTCTTTTATCCTTATTTTAATTATATTGCCTAATTTTCAGATTTTGTCTTCTTTCTTCGCTTTTTTCTTTTAATTTAACAGGGTGTAGGCCTATACTTTCCCGCTGCTTTAGATTCTATTTTCTCTTCCTCCTTGGCGCTAAAGTCACCTTGTTGATTATGCAGGCAAAATAACTACGGTACGTTTTTCCGCGTCTTCCACTGGCCTTGGGCCAGATTCTTTTATTTTTGTTATTTTTCTTTGCCATTTCATCTGCAGAAATAAAAAAAATGCCTGAAAAATTTAGTTAGCTATTATGAAACATTTTACTTTTTTTACGAAGTATAGGCTATCTAAAAAAAAAAAATCTCACCGTAAGAGGTTGCACACAAAGCCACTAAAATGCATATTCCTGCAGCCATAATGAATCTGTCGAAGCTTGGATTTAATCCAATTGCATAATAAGGGAGCATTAAGAACAAAACGGGCAAAATAATGAAACGAGGTAGGTCCGACATTGTCTTGGCCAAAAAGTACACGTCTGTTCTATACATACCATTGTCATGTTCGTGCAAAAATACACTAATTTCCTCTGTAAATACCTATAAATAGGAGATTAATTATTGAATTGAGACACATGGCGTTATCTTACTGCATTTGGTAATTTTTTTTTTTTTTTTTTTTTTTTTTTAAGGAGCAGAGGTCCTGCCTTGCAATAGCTTTATATAATTTAATATAAAACATATTTTACAACAAGTTAGTTTAATTTGGTATCATTAATGGTAACTATGATAAAATTATAATATCAAAGGGTTATTATTAGGATTCTCTGAATGAAGGGAGCTAGGGAGGAGACCTAAAAAAATTCGAATTTTTATCGATTTAATGAGCAAATAACATGGAACTGACCTTTAAATTACCTTTAAAATGAGCGAATAAATGACCTTTCTTTTGTAGCTATTTGAGCTTGAAGGTTGTTATTGGTTAATCTATATCTCATGTGTAATGAATTTCTGTTGTTCTATGTGACAAGCTCAAGCAAACCATTCTTTTGACTTAAAAAAATGATAATAAGCAACAATCGCGTTTTGTATTATGAGTGTTTATGCGTTATGTTTTATGAGTATTTTTAGTGTTATGCATTAGTGAGCTATCATAAGTTATTTATTATATATTCGTGAGTTATTGAGTATTATGAGCTACTTATTGTCGTCCTTTTCGTTAGAAGTGTAATTTTGTATTTTTCAGTTTTCTTTTCATTTATTTCTTATACTTCTCTGCGTACATTCATGTATGTATAGAGGGCATAAATAAGTTATTATTATTATTATTATATAGTTCCTATGTATTATGTATTCCAAGAATTATTATCCGTAGGCTCAGGGTTTAACTTTAGGTGAGGTTATTGTTACCACAAATGCTGAGATCAAGTACTTAGGAGTTCATACAGATGAAACATTGTCTTTTAGGAAACATGTTGAGGCTATTAGTGTTAAGATTTCCTGTAATTTTGGAATGCTGCGGAAGTTGAAAAATAAATTTCCGGTTGAGATTATTCGTATGCCCCATTTCTCTCTTGTACATCCGTATCTTTTTTATTGTTGTGCTATTTGGTCAAATCTATTTTCTCTCCACCTTCGTCCTCTTCCTGTCTTGCAAAATTCTCCTATGCGGATTTTATGTCGTGTCCACAGCCGTGTTTCAGTCAGAAAAATGTAACTAAAATTTAGAGTGGTACCAGTGTTTCATTTATTCTTCTACAGTAGTGCAAAGCAGATGTATCAAATAATGAGTTGCAATCTAGGACGTTGCTTTAATTTTATATTTCAAATAGGAAACCAGGTCCATAACTTTTCAACTAGACAAGCTCTGAATGTCCGTATACCTTTTGCTCCATCTATGCAATCTACGTTTTCTTTTAGGCATGTTGGACCTAAATGTTGGTTAGATGTGCTTGAAGATATTAAACTTAATAAGGAATTGTCTGAGTTTGTGTTTCTGGTTAAAGGACTTTTTTTTTTAGTATGTATGGGTAAAGGAATTACTCTCCAGTTATATAATGTAGATGGCAAAAGTGTAAGTATAAATGAGTATTTTTTTTGTGTATTTAAGTAGTTAATTATTACTATTTTATGTTAGTAAAGTCTCTCTCTCTCTCTCTCTCTCTTTCTCTCTCTCTCTCTCTCTCTCTCTCTCTCTCTCTCTCTCTCTCTCTCTCTCTCTCTCTCTCTCTCTCTCTCTCTCTCTCTCTCTCTCTCTCTCTCTCTCTCTTCCTCCCATACATAAAAAAAAACTTTCAATGTCAATGAAAATTACATCATCAGATTCAGCATATTAGAAAACCCAACTGCAGAGGTTCCTATCTAAAAAAATGTTTTATTTAGTATTTTTCTACCGGAAAGATAATGGATGTGCTTTTATTTATTTTTTTTTACTGGGGTGATATATTCGAACCAATTGTACTATAAGATCAGGAGAGGGCTCATTCCAATGGAAATCAAATATTTCTAGTGCCCTTCATAAGTGAACAAAAATATTGGAGGGCAATTAGCCTCCCTCCCACGCGCTTTCTTGCCCAAGGACATCCAATCAAAATTTTGAGATAGTCATTGAAACAGCACAATAGAAAGATCTAATAACTGTACCTATAGGGATGATATGACCCCCATAGTCCTCGGGGAAAGGGTTGTAATTTTTTGGCAAAAGGAAAATTCATGTGCGGAGGAGGGGGGATTTCCCGCAAGGAGAATTTTCCAAGGGGAGGAAAGCTTCCAGGGAAAATGTAAACAGGGGTGGTATTTATTCAGCCGAAAAACAAGAGTTTTTTTTTTCAACTGGAAGTAAGGAGCAGCGTTAAAACTTCAAACTAACAGACATTATTCCTTTTATGTGGGCGGCTGCCCCTTCCTCAACCCACACCCTTTACGCTGAAGTTCGACTTCTTGTCACAATTCTGCAGGAAAGACTGCTCAGACACAAGGGGTTTTGAGTTTGAACGATATTTATTTTATAGAACTTTAGCGCAAAGAACTAAGACTTTAGCATAAAGAGCGAGGGTTGAGAAAGGGGCAGCCTCTCTTATATAAGGAATAGTTTCTGTTCGTTTTAAGTTTTAATACTTCCCACTAGTCTCGGTTTAAAAATCTGGTTTTTTATTTAATTTAAAGTAAAATCTAATGACCAGGTGACACATTACAGTCTTTAGAAAAAGCGCAGGTCAGTTCTAATCAGCATGTACATAATGAAAAGCTGGCTAACCCCAAGAGACAAGACACCCTAGATTAAGCTAGATCAAGACTACAAAAATGACCTATAATTTCTAGTTATTATGTGAGAAGTAGCCCTAATTAGAAGAATTTCACATGCTGAAATCTAGAGGCACTGTTTGATAAAATATTTATCTTAGGTGCCATAAATTAGCCACCGATCAATTTTGCTGCAGCATTAGCAAAAGTAGGTCGAAACGGACGTGGGTGAATAGTCTCAGGAATTACATAAAGAATTCTTTGGTATCTGAAAATAATAACAAAACTTACGTTTACGACAGCGAAAACATTTGAAAAGCTTTGGTTAATAACAAACATAAAGATGGCTCCGTTGATGTTTTGAATTCCCTGCTCATTCAAGTCTTGTCCTTGAAAGACTGTAGTCACAATGCAGGATATAGCCTGTAGGTAATAAAACAAAGAACTAAGAATCCAGTAGAAGGACAAAAGTTGCTCTTGTAATCAGATTTATCATAAATCAGTTTTAGAGCTGAAGGTAAAATCTATGTATTTTAAATACATAGAAGAGAGAGAATAAAATCTTCCCGGTAGTAAATGGGAAACCTCATAAACCAAGTTTTGTTCATCGGCTCTCAACAAAAACAGACATTCTCAACATTAGATCAACATTTTTGAATACAAAACCCCCAACACTACAACTCAAAATTGTTTTCGCTCGTACTTTCATCCTCCAGATCTACATTTGCTTGATGATCGTTCTTTTGAGGACGGCATAGCACACAGTTATGGGCAATTATCTTCAGTAAAATGAAAATGTCAGATACGACCATTTGACAATAGTGACGATTCAAGGAAATAAAGGATAAACTACAAGTATTTGTGTAGAATTAATACAGAATAAGTATAGAAATAGCATATAGAATTAGTAAGACTAATACGAGGGGTGTTTTTTAAGTAAAGTCCGTTTGACCATAAGTACACAACGAAAGATTATTTCTAAAAGTAAATTTATTTTCAGAAGGTACATGCTTTACTCTATTTTTTGGCATAGTTCCCAAGCTTTTTCAAACACTTATCATGCCTCTCAACTAATTTTAAAGTAGCCTCTGCATAAAAAACGGCTACCTGCTCAAATAACCGAGAGTTGACTGCCGTTTTTACATCGTCGTTACCATTGTATTGGTTGCCACTGAAGTGGCAACCGGTTGAACTGGAAACGAAACATGGGCTTCGCATATCACGTACAAATCGAGGAAACATAACATGGAATGAAAACACACACACACAGTCCCCTGTAAAGTTGAAGGCCAAACAGACTCTCTCCCACTGCAAAATCATGGCGTCGGTGTTTTGGAATAGGTTTGGTGTTTTGTTGGTCGACTTCATGCAACGAGGAACCACTGTCAATGCAGAAGCATACTAACGAACCCTCAGAAAGCTCCGCAGGGATTAAAAAAAAAAAAAAACTTGGCATGCAGTCAAAGGGAATTGACCTTCTTCATGACAATGCAAGACCTCGCACTGCAGGTCAGACCCACAATATGTTGGCCAGTTTGGGCTGGGATGTTTTAGACCACCCGTCCTACGGTCCTGATCTTACACCGAGAATCATCTGTTTCTTCACTTCAAGAAACATCTTAGTGGCAACTGTTACAATAATGATGATGACGTAAAACGGCGGTGAATTCTTGACTATCGGAGCAGGCGGCAAGTTTTCCTGAAGAGGTAACTTTAAAATTAGTTGAGAGGTATGATAAGCGTTTGAACAAACTTGGCAACTATGCCGTTAAATAGAGTGAAGTACTTACTTTCTGAAAATGAATTTACTTTTTGAAATAATTTTTAATCATGTACTTATCTTAAAACAGACCTTACTTAAAAAACACACTTCGTAGTAAAGCTTTAACATAATTTTTTAGTTACTATTTACAAGCAAATTCTCTGTTTTTCTGTGAAATTACTAAGACAAGATCCCAAAACAGACTTTTCAGGCTACTTGCTGTTCTTAAAATATTAGCTCTGTGTAAAACACCGGATTTTCAATTGCTATAGCCACGTGGTTCCACATTGGCTAGGCAAACCTAGCACTATGGTTTAATTAGATACTGTTTGAAAGTATGCAGACTTGTTTTAATAGGTGGAATAATTTTGGCAGACCGCTCACAGACCTCTATACATACTCCGTAAAATATAGTAAAAAGAAAAAGGTCATCTGTAATGCAAGGTCCTCGGCCAATGTGAACTACTCAGAGGCAACGCTATACCGTTGCCTCTGATGAAAATGGTCATCTGTTGAAGAGCTTTCCCCATGATGAATTTTTTTAATGTTTTTTTTTTTCAGTGAAGGGTTTTCAAAATATAGGGTTGAAGGGGAAAGCAATTATTATCGATTTTGTCAAAGAAAATACCAAAAACGGTATTCTTTTGAATCAAGAGGGCAAAAAATCTACATATACCCTGTTAAACTAATACTGATAAACAAACCCTAAATGAACTTGTAGTATTTTAACACAGTTTTTTACACTGGATTTGAAAATGTATCAGCATCCTTAAATACTGCTTAAACTAGCTTAAAATCTTTTGTTTTTTTTCTTATTTGCAAAAGGTCGTATTTTGCATCCGTTAAAAATATTTAAAATGTAACTTGATTTTTCAAGCTCTAACGGATTTTGGGTATTGATTTTTGCGTCCTAAACACCCCAAATTCAGATAAATTACTCTTTCAGAGAAACTGAGGGAATTCAAAAAAAAATTATATATTCTTGAATTCAGCATAGAAATTTCAATTCGCAAACTTCCCTGTGGCAGTAAACCTTACCCATTCCATGAGAAAAATTTACAAAGCCCCTCGAAGAAAAAGTTTCTTTCGAAAAACTGTGGGTAGCAGGGAAAACCTAAAGGCTTTTACAAATTCAGTGTAGAAAGTTTAAATCTTAATTGAGAATAAATATATGGTTACTCCCTGAAACTAGAGATGGAAGCAATAATTAATATGTAATTAATAATTATTTAATTGGCGATAGTTTTACGCAAAAATCCTATGTAATCATGATTTTGCTTTATGACATAAAAATATATTTTCCACCTTAAAAATAGCTCCTCCCCCCCCCCCAAAAAAAAAAAATAATCTGAATCAGAAAATATCTTACAATAGTTTGCATGACCTGAACTCGCAGGGCTTGGGGTGCTCTTAAAATAGTAATACTACATCTCCATAGTACAGCTAAAAATTGCTGAAGCCAATGTGCTTTGTATGGCGACTTTTTCTCAGGCATCAACAAATCCGAATCTTCAGTATAGTGATAGAGTGACTTGCTTATAGTTGTATCAAATTTATCGCATAACACAGTAATTTTGTCATGAGATTCTAATTCTTTACCAGGAATAGTTGCCAGAGAGTGTACAAAAAAATCTGCTGGATTGTAGTTTGGGGGGCAAATTAAACCGCATCTAAAATATATAAGGCACAATTAAGCATACTATACTGGTAATGAAAATCGAAGATATAGATAAGTTTCAATCAGGTATGAGCGTAAGAAGTTATTTCTTCGGGGAAAAAATTCAGGAGGGAAGAGCACAATGTTGTTTAAATAGGCGAATTATAAGAAAAATGACAAATATCAAGTAACAAAAGTTAAATTATCGGAGTTTTTTCTGGAAAGGCATTAGCCTGAAGCAGGATTGCTATTGCCGGAGATTATTTACCAAAATATGCAATTTTTTGGGGGGGGGGGATTTTTCTTCCGAAAAGGTGCTTTTTATAAAAGAAAAGTTTGTTCTACAATTTCTACTGAAAATGGTCACTCAAATTTTAAGCGACTGAAAATAATTAAGTTTTTGCTTCTAAGTCACAGTTGTCAATCCGAAACGAATCGGAGACAAACTAGATCCCCAAAAACAGAGTAGTTATTAATTCTATGTTGAATTTTATTTCCCAGACTCCAACTGCAAAAATACTTTTATTTCGTATGCCAAGACACCATTTAAGGGGAGGGTAAGCTGAATACTCTCCATCGGCTCAAAAGTGGTCCAAATTATATGCCAAAATTATGTGCCAATACCGTCTTGTGTATTTGCTTACTGGTCCTTCTGAGTTGAAAGTCCACCGTTGCCCATTTATTCTTTTCTGCTACGGCCTATATATGTAGCTTCAGGAACAAAAAGCTATTAAATGGCTTAGGTAACGTTTTACCTCGATAGATTGTTTTATGTGATTCTGTTTAAGTTACAATAGCCGTAGCAGATTAAGCCTTTTATCCAATATTTTTCAGCAAGGAATCAACTACAAGATACAAGTGCGTACAAAAATTTATTGTTTTTGCGACAAATTATAACTCAACGTTTACTGCTGTTGACGATTTACGCTAGAACGAGGCGGTTACTAAAGCAGAGTTGTCATTTAAGACGTTAAATAAGCGAAAACAACCAAGAGAAACTGTTATGTGAAATTCTGGTGGTATTTCTGAAAGGGCGGAATTCTATGAAATCTTCCTACAATTTTGGAAATGTATCTATTTATTTTATACAGATAAATTACAGAAATGTAAAAACTGTGCTCCCCCACCCACAGTGTATAAACAGGAAGCTCTAAATCATTTTAAAGAGAATTTCCCTTGCCGAAGAAGTGAATCTATAAACTGATCTAAAAAAAAACAAATAGTTGAAAACCTTTTTCCACTGGCCGAGGTGAAATTTGGCTGCCAACACAAAATGCCACTCTTCTTAAAAACTAGCATTACCATTTTCTATTAGAATTTTTGTGCCAAAGCTCCAAGAAATGTTCTAAGCACTGTTCAACGTCTTATTCGGTTTTCCTTTTGTCCATATTTTCTTAATAGTCGTTTATCCCTTTGATACTTATCGACACTAGTTGCTGATACCGGTCCATTTTTATTTTTTAAATTCACTCATTACATAAGTATTTGAATAAAATGTCAATACAGGACATTATATCACCAATTTTCTTAGGAAAGAAACAACTGAGATTCCTGCGACCCTTTTGCGAGAAGACTGATCTAAACACTGACCCTAAATCTCAATTCGTGGGTCTACTAGCCTGATTCACTGGATTTACAATGAAAATTGAAGATCAATAGCCTGATGGTTCAGACCAAACAAGCGATTTAGCATTTCTTTTCTGAACTAAGATTCCCTTCTGTTTTTATTTTTAAATCCAAGAATGTGAATAATAGCCGAAAGTAAGATGTACATGAGCAAACAATAATATGTGCATCAGCAAGATTTACATATCATTTTCTCTACTACCACTAAAAACTCACTGCAGCACCAAGCCGTCTGAAGTTAATACAGATGCGCACACTCCTCTTCCACATCAATATATACAAAGCTTGGCTCTTTATCCCCTCTGGCGAAAATCTAATTTCTTTCAAATCCTTCTTTATGATTTCTTTCCATTTTATTCGGGAACGACCTGCTCTTTTCTTAGCCCCAGACGGACGGCCAAAATGAACACTCCTTCGTCCATCCATCCTTCATCAAGCAAGCTTGGCTCTTTATCCCCTCTGGTGAAAATCTAATTTCTTTTAAATCCTTCTTTATGATTTCTTTCCATTTTATTCGGGAACGACCTGCTCTTTGCTTGGCCCCAGACGGACGGCCAAAAGGAACACCCCTTCATCCATCCATCCTTCATCAAGAAAATCTATCATCCTTCGTCCGCAAAGCGTGTCAACCTTCGTAGTATTACAGCCGTAGAAAGTGGGATGGAACTAAACTTTTCGTACAGCTTTTTTATCTAGGATTCTTTATTCACTGACTGATCTTCCGATTTTTCCACTTTCTTCAACTGTAAAAAAAAACATGGGCCATGGCAATTCTATTTTTTTCATCCTTGATGCACTCACCATCTTCCCAACAATACCACCAAGGAGAGTAAAGTTATTTATATTTATAAACTAAGTTATTTCATTTAGTTTATTACAATTATTTACAGCCTAACCAAGATTATACACTCTTACATAAATTAATATTTGTCTATCATATACCATTATAGATCGATACTTGCTATTGGCTATTAATTTAATATTATAATTCCATAACTTGAAACTGTTATTGCTCTAAACTTTTGCTGTAGGGAAAGTATTATAGTTAAGTACAGTCTTTATCTCTTCTGTTTATCCATAATATACGTTTTCATAATACCCTGACTAAGTATTCTGTCAAAGGCAGAATACATTTTATTTTAATCTATTATCTGTTTTTGCATTGAACAACGCAACTTACTCAACATAATAATCAATAACAGCTTTACAGTCTTTTTTAGGCCAACTAGATAATTTATCGATAAATCTATTTTAAAGCAAATCACTAGACTAAAGCTCGGTACCCTAGACATAAAGAAAAGATATTGATTTTTCAATGCGGTAATCTTGAAATTTCCTTGTGATTTTTTCTTTGACCCTGGAGACAACCCAGGCCAACCTCTTGATGCTTGCCTGTTTTGAACTCTCATACGAAAAATATAAACATACTAGAAATAGTCCATGGGTATTTTGGGTTTGGAATCGTTCTCAGAATTTTTAACCTCTCTTAAAATTCCTTCTAGAACTATTTAAGGGTTATTCTGAATTAACACTAGCTTACTTCTATTGAGATTCAATTCGCTTTTGAAGATTTGACTTGTGCAAGACTCCGATTTAAAACTACTTTATGCTATGCAAAATATATGTACTGCAACCGAGGGAATTTCTCTCCCTGCAAAGCGATGAAGAAAGTGATTTTTCTTTTAATGGTTTCAAGAAACGTGTTCATTCAAAAATCTATTCGTTTCCCATGACAAAAAAGCTAGTATATATTCCAAATTAACATTTTCTGAATCCTAAAATATTACCTAAGAATAATTTCATTTTAGACCTGACATTGATACCGTTGCTTTATTAAAAAAAAATACTTTACTTTCACAGTCTAAAAATAAGAACGGTAAATTTAACCGTATTTTTTCATCAGATGCATCATTTGCGGTTGCCTTAAACAAAATAGCGCCAGTGCAATAATTTATTCCCCTTGAACCTCTCTGATGCATTTAACCAAGCACTACAAATACTAAAGAAAATGGGTCACCAGGGCAACAAATTACAAAGATTGTAGATAGCGCTGCTTTTTAATTCAACTTTTACCTTTTATTATTACCGCTTGGATAACAGATAAAGTGGAAAAAATACTTGGAGTGCGTTTCTGAAGTGTAATCCAAATTATCCAATAATGCGAGTATTATTTTTGGGGGGGGGGGGAGCTCAAGTCTATTCCGATTCTAAGGTTAGTAAAGCCTATATTCGACCATGAATCTTAACTTCAGTCAGGGGAGGCCTTATAAAAGTTGACAGAACGTGGCCTCCAAATTAAAAAATTGAACAAAAATCGCATGTTTAGGTACACGTCATGACAATGTCTTAATCAGTTAAGTTAAATTTTATGTTCAGTCGAATTAGGTTTAAAAATAGTTTTTATTGGGTTTAACAGTACTTTTTTTAAAGATCTGTCTTAAAACTAGGTCAGTCGAAAAAAGGTATGGGCAGCTGCGGCATATATTAAACCTGTTATTGTGTGGCCGAGGCACTTTTAAAAAAGAAGAAAAATATAGAGAATGTTTGATTAACAGGAGTAGGTCTAAGTGGCACACCTCGCACACAAAACTGGTTTTGGTTTTATCAGTTGAATCAAATTTCAAGTTCAGTTGAATAGCAGTGAGTGGGCTTAAGTGTAATTGCAAAGCCTGTCTTAGAATAGTGAGTTCCACTTTAAAATTCATTTCGCGCTTCATTTACAGATAATCTTAGCACGATAAATACTTACGATTGAAAAAAGTTAACAGTGTCTTTTGCTGGTCCCATGTAAGCAACTCTTCCTTCTGCAATTAAGAGCAGCTTGTCAAACAGGGCAAACACTTCTGAAGAGGGCTGGTGTATGGTACAAATCACAGTGGTACCCTTTTTCGCCATATCAGTAAGCACTGTTACAATGTTTTGAGCCATATATGAGTCAAGGCCGGATGTTGGTTCATCGCAAAAGAAAAGCTGGGGGTTCGTTAATACCTGTAAAAGGAAAGGACTCTAAAAGCAAAGATAAGAATGCAATCGATCCTGCTCGGTAAGAGATTTCTTGTTTAGAAAAGGGCAACTATAGTTTTCCTCTCAAAATTTCACAAGTTTTCTGAGTGTACAATATACGCTCTTAAATCCTTCAAGGTGACTTTTCTATTACTCTCAATCAATATTGTATTTTAATATGCTCAGTTAGCGTCTATAAAAGATCTTTTCCTGTAAATATCCTCATAAACCTTCAAGAATACTAAACATAAATACAGCTCGAAACGTTTAATGTGAACACTGTTGCCCGTTTGTCACTAATTATTTACTATGAATCTGAAAAAACACATTTTTTTTCGGTATTTTAATTCAAAATGGCTGTTTTTGGTGCTTTCATTGAAAAAAAAATTAAAGAATTCCAAAACCTGCCCCCAACCAGATGTTGAAAAATACATATTTACTTCTTCACAATAATTTATGTGAGTTGGCACCTTATTACCTGTAAGAGACCTCGCTTTCTCCACCTCTCTCCACACGCATTGTGTCTAGATATTTTACCTATCAGGTTTATCAAAAATCATATTTGCTTTAAAACCACGGTTTAGAAAAGCTCTCTACCTACCCCCCCCCCCCAAAAAAAAAAAAAAAAATAGAAAAATAAATGAAAGGACAAAATGCTACAAAAATTAAGAATTATTTCCTCAGGAATAAGCCTAGTTTAATCAAGTTTGATGCATCCTTTGCTAAAAGAACTATAAGAAAAACAGTTCGTTAAGTAGTAAATTAAATTAGATGGGGCTCATGTATGAGAATTACAACAGCATTTAAAAATAGCACAGCTGTCTCTGCAAATAAAACAGCAGTTTGTTCGCAAAAATTGCAAAATGAATAAAAAACACAAAAAACAAAAAATTAGACGAAAGTGACAACATTAAGAACGAACAATGGAGGTTTTTTCGTTGTCTTTAAAGCAGTGTCGGTAATATGTCAGTAAAAAGTGAGTTATTAATTAACCACTATTATCTTAATACCGTCTTTTATCATCAGTTATCAATAAGCAAATTACCGTCATTTGTTTGGCAACATTTTGGTTACCATGGTAAGTGACATGACGACAATACTATCTGGATGGAAAGCTAATATTAACTTTTAATTTAACAGATTTTGTTTCAATTCAACACACTAGAAGCAAAAACAAGCAGTCCTTAGGTCCTTTAATATTTACAAATTGAAAGCTAGTAGGTAGTTTCATTCCAACCTTTGCTTATACAGCAGGAGGTACTTCACTTACGATTCTCATCATGTGTAGTAAGCTGTAGTTGAATATAATAAGTAGTTTTGGAACTAGGATATTATGGATGGAATGCATCTCGGTTGCAGCGGTAGCTGCAACTTAGTAAAGTACGAATCACGTCCCATAGTACCCAGAAATTAAAAAATGTATTTTAACAAAACTGGCTATTAGAAAAAATAGCCGTGTGTAGCTGATTAGGCAATGGTAATTAATATCTGGATTACTCTTAATAGTAAAAAGCTATTACGAAAACAAATTTATGAGATTTAGAAAACTAGCCTGGAACCGCCTAAAAAATGGCGTCACATTGAAACAAAAGGTAAATCATTGGAATTGTCATCGCCGAAAACCAAATAAAGGAAACTTACAGTTCCCTGGCTTGAACAACAAGGAAAATCACTTTTTTACATGGGTAATGTTTAAATACAACACAATCTTTTTTTTGTACAAAAACTGCATCTTCGTACACAACATGATGTTATTTTGTTTTTATAAGAGACTCACAAAGGCGTTAAAGGTGTATCAAGAAGCCTAGATGTTAAAGGTCTAGAAGAAGCCCATAGATATATATATATATATATATATATATATATATATATATATATATATATATATATATATATATATATATATATATATATATATATATATATATATATATATATATATATATATATATATATATATATATATATATATATATATATATATATATATATATATATATATATATATATATATATATATATATATATATATATATATATATATATATATATATATATATATATATATATATATATATATATATATATATATATATATATATAAAAAAAACAAAGGCTAGCCTACTCAGGGTGAAATCTAAAGTGTTTTTGACAAAAAAATCAAAAATCTAAAAAATAAATGAAAAGATACCTCTGAGGCAAACGCTAGACGCTTCTTTTCACCTCCTGATATGCCTTTTATTTTTCCTGGTATACCAATCATTGAATCTGCACATTTAGCAAGGTTAAACTGAAAGTAAACAGAAAAAAGTAAGCGAGACTTGTTTGAAATTGGAGTCTTTCAAACATTTTTTATTCTATATTTCATTCAATAATTAACTTTTTATGGTAAATAAATGAAAGAAACTATGAGTACAAAGAAAAACTGAAAATACCATAAGGTAGTTCTGTTTACAAAAATACGGTAATACAGTATATCAAGTAAATTTTGGGGAGTAAAAAATATAAAGACTTTCTTTCTTGTATAATACTTAGCGTAAATTCCGTTTCCGTCTTTTGAAATTCGTTTTTATCTTCCAAGGTAATTTTTATGGGTTGCGCAATCTAAATAATTGGTTCTCACGTCCTCAGCTTATACTTTTAAGAGAAACATAATCCTCTTACCTCTTTTAACACTTCATTGATTCTTATCAATCTTCTTTCACGCGAAGTTCCTTTATCCATTCGTAAATTAGCTTGGAATTGAAGATGCTCTCTCACGGTGAGTACACCCACAAAATTATCTTCTTGTTGAATATAGGCGGAAACCCTTGTCAAAGCATCTGGATTCACTGGAATACCATTTAAATAGACTTTGCCCCGAACTTGGAGATTATATAGTCTTCGACAAGTTAAGACGTTTAAAAGGGTTGTTTTGCCAGCTCCACTGGCTCCCATGATTGCTAAGAAGTCGCCTCGTCTGACATCTCCGTTCACTGAATACAGAAAGAAAGTCATATATATATATATAAGCTATTAAGTTGATTATATAAAAATAAAACCTATTAAATTGGCATCCTGAGATTTTCTGGGTGGGAAAACGATCCAGATAGGTCATGAATTTTAGAAAATTCAATAAAAGCCTTAATTTTGGAAAAAAAATTCATATGAGTAACGTCGTATTTATCAATACATTTCAGGAGCAGAAATACGTCACTTCTACCTCAAGAGTGGCTGTATTGTTTTTAGTATCTATGACGCATGCAAAATTATACAAGAAGCATAGCTAAGTATAAAATACCAAGTGTACAAGCCACGGAATTAGTCCCTAAAAGTCCCTTTTTTTGGCTGAAGTCCCTTCCAAGGCCCTTTTTATGAAAAACGTCCCGTAGCTCCCCCAAAAGTCCCTAAAATTCCCTATTTGGGAGCATGGTGTTTTTAAAAATAAAAGCATGATATATTTGAGACCCTCTCTAGGTATTATATCTTCTCCACAAATCCGGTTGTACTGAGCTCTTGGTTATGCCATCACAGTCACAAAGAAGCAACAAAACGGTGGGAACTTTGTCTGTGACCAAAGAATATATTAACTGTAGTAAACGTAGGCAGCTAATGACAGCACGAAATTGGCCTGTATGGTTGGTCAGATAGATGGGTTACATTACGGTACCGTTTAAGGAGAGAGTGACATTGGCCTATAAGGTGTGTATAATGGATTGTTCATATTGTGGTAACGTTCAAGGATAGATAATGTCCCGTAGCTTCATGAAATGAACCATATCAGTATGAATTTATTCAAATTGACTTGTTTTCCAATGGTACAAACTGTATATTCTTCCCTCTAAAGGTTATTTATTAAACTTATAGCAGGTTGAGTGAAAAGAAGAAAGTACCATGGGTGTAATATTCGGATGGCAAATATCTTAAACTCAGTGTCTTCCTGCTATGTTTAAACCTACTTGTTTGTCAGATTTTCCAAGTGTATTAGAAAAAACAATGAGCAACTACTAGGCAACAGTCCCAATCAGAAGAGCCATGAGCTAGCAACGAAAGTAAAAATCCTGAGATGTTTTGTGACAAAGAAGCTTCGTACAAAGGAGAAATCATCCGGGTACTCAAGTCCTTGCAAGCTTCTATGTCTGCAGCTTCGTGTGACGGAATCATTGATGCCTTTGAAGTCATATTCCCCGATAAGCTACCACCTGGGATGTTAATGAGTCCGAAGAAAGCTTTGTACTTGGTAACTGATACACGTCACCCATACTGTAAACAGAGTCTTATGAAGGATATAGGTGAAGCCCACTTTAATTTTGGATACGATGAAATTAAAAAAAGGTTAAGGGAAAAAAAGCTACAGATTAGAGTGCTCTCTTGGTTCTCTTTAAGAGATCCTGTTGTATGCCACCATCTAGTGACGTATTTCATGGGACATGTAACTGGTGAGGAAATTGCAAAAAAGTTGATGTCATGTATTGGGAGCAAGAATTTACCCCTTGAAAGACTAATCATGATAAGTAGCGATACGCTTAATTTTAATAAAAAGGCATGGTTGCAAATGAATGCATTGAAGAAGAAAAAGTCTTCGAAAGAGCATGTGAACATTGGAACGTGTAACATTCATGTTGTGCACAATGCATTCATGAAAGTGCTCCAGGAATTTGGCGAGGAGTCATTCAACTTTGTGTTCATCTTGAGGCATTTTTCTTTGGCTGGCCTGCATGATGCAAGGATTTTCGAGAAAAAGAAATGCGTCCCGTAAAATAGTTGCCTTCAGCAGGTCCCAAAAAGGTGGCTGACGTTGAGTCAGCCACCTGTTTGCTGAGCGACTGATCAGCAGCCCGTACTCTTGGAGCATTTTTAGCGTTACGTTGCCATCGAAGAAGCATTTAAGGAATTTCGCATCGTCCACAAAGTACCACAAGATTAGAAGCTACCTAAAAAGGAAAGATATACTTGCAGAACTCGAATTCGTGCATCTACCGTCTAGCTTTTTATGAAATTGACAACAGCGTTTCAGAAGAACGAAGCCGTTAGGCGCGTTCTTCATGCCGAGGTGAAAAACTTTCTTGGTGAGACTTCTGAAACCCGACCAGGTTTATATCCGGGATTTTTTTTTTGGGGGGGGGGGGGTTACGAAAGGATTTTTTTTCAGAGAGGTACAAAACAACTTTAAAAACACATACAAATTTGTTTATATTCATTTTTGTTACGTTTTTACGAGTCGGACAAACTTTTCTCTTTTTGTGGGGGGAGGGGGTTCAAACCCACCTAACCTGCTAATCAAATTTCTAACAGTTTGATTGAGAAGTTAGAAAATTATTTACAGGACCCTATTGTAGCTTGCCTTAGATGCTCCGAAACTCACCTTGATAGAAAGACAAGGGTTCCGTCTAAGGGCGCAAAGGCAGTTGTCGAACACTTCATCAAGAAGTACCCCTTCTTTTCTAATAGCCTTCTCGAAGTGCTTAGGTGCCTGGATCCCATAGAAAGGCAAAGAGCTGGAAGTCCATCAGATATAGTTGTACTTGCTCGAGAGATCCCAGTAGAAGTAAGTTTTGACGATGTTAGAAGTGGGTGGATATTGCTGCAAGCCGAGAACTCAGTAGAACCAACGCCATCACGCGTCTACCATTACTGACATCAAATCTTCTCTATGACGGATACTTTTGATGGGTAAAAGTATATGCTTTTGTTGAAGCTTGTAAAAGCTGCTTTGACATTATTGCACCGCTGTGCTGACGTAGAGGGGTTTTTTCGCTAACAGGAATGCTTCTTCTATCAGACAGAGCATCCATGTAAGAAAGAGTCCTGAATGCAGAGCTGTGTGTGATTGACGAATTGAACAAATATGGAGGCAAATCCGAAAGTTTTCCATTTCCCTAAGAATAGTTGACTTTGGCTAGGTTGGCATGGTCAAAATACAAAGACTTTTTGGAGAGCAGTCCAAAAGAATAAGCTGGTGAACGAAGCGTCCAAGAGAAAGAAAGGGAACTGAACCTAGTAGGCCAAAAAAAAAAAAAAAAAAAAAAAAAAAAAAAAAAAAAAAAAAAAAATAGTTCAGATATCGATCCAGCAGTGATATCCATTTCATTCAAGTGTAGAGATAATGTGTGGCTAAAAACCTCCACAGGTACTGAAAACCTTTTTCCACATAACAGGTTTGTCAAAGAAAAGTCAAGAGCTCCATTAAGCCAAAAACGATTAAAAATAAATTCAAATAATTTTCCAACCTTAAAAATACCACAAATCACCATCAATACAAACATAACAATAAAATCTTTGACATAAAATGAGAATCTAGACAAACAAAGGATAGTACTGTTAGACCAAAAAGAACTAATTTTTTTTTAAACTAAATAGACTGGATGGACCTTTGCTTGGAGAACCTTTGTTTGTCTAGATTGCCATTTTATGTGAAAGATTTTAATGTTATGTTTTTCAACATGTTTCCCTGGGAGATGCAATAAAGCCCTTTGGTTCAGACTCGAATAATATTCAGAGAGAACTTTTTTGTTGATGTTTCTAACCTTCTTTCTCTGAGAGAAAAATGTAAGACTTTGTTACAGACTTTGTGTAATTAAAAAAAAGAAATATTTCGAACGAAAGTAAAGAGCAGACTTAAAACTTATAAAAGTACATAAATTATTCCGCATAGGAGGGGAGTTGTCCCTCCCCAAGCTTTATTTTTCTTTACGCTGAAGTTTTATAGTGCTTTAAAAACACTTCTTATGTTATTTCATCTGCCCCTGCGTTCGACAAGTCATTCTTAAGGAATTGGAAAAAGTCAAGATGTAGCGTAAAAAGGGAGGGGGGCGAAGAGAGGGCATTCCCTTTATATAAGTAATAGTCTCTGTTCTTTTCAAGTTTTAATATCCCTGTTTACTTTCGTATGTAAAGAAAATCGTTTTCTTTCATTTACTTTCTAATCGTTTTTTACAGCATACCGAGGGTAAGAAGAGGGATACCTTGATAAGAGGAGGGAAACCTTTATATATATATATATATATATATATATATATATATATATATATATATATATATATATATATATATATATATATATATATATATATATATATATATATATATATATATATATATATATATATATATATATATATATATATATATAAATATATATAAATTACTTCAAATAAATAGAATATCTCATTTTAATAGATTCAATTATCAGAAAGACATACAGTTTTGTCCTACCTTGTTGGCTCTGTTGATTTGTGTATTTGTGATAACAACAGTATAGTCTGTGAGGCAAGATTTCGGGGAGAAGGGCTAAAATGTTACATGGGGGGGCCAAAACCAACAAAACACAAAAAAGGCGAATTATATGTAAAGCACCCCAAAAAATTGGAACATTGTAGGCATATTTGATATTTTTGGCGGGGCGGGGGGGGGAGGTAAATGTGTTGAATGAACGATTCGCTATCTGAAAAATAAACATACCATTCGATTTACCATTCAACATTCTTTCCAAAAATAACAATGTTTACCGTTGTGAGTTCGATTCGGTTCCCTAATAGGGTTCTAAACTATGGTTCTAGGCGTTGACCTCCCCGGAAAATCCTCCCCCACAAATAAAAACCACCCGTAAAATACCACCCTCCTGGCCCCCCCCCTTCACGAAAAAATCCCCCCCACCACCAAAAATTTGGTTTTCTAGATTTGGGAATTTTATTTGAGTTGCATTTTTTTCCAATTTCGTTGAAAACTGCTAAGGAAAGGGAAAAAGAGGATTTTACACACCATAAATATGTTAAAAACTTTAGTGTTTAATGAAGGAATGTTTAAAGAATCTTCCAAGTGTAAAACTACAACAACTCACCATTCAGAACGAAACCCAGAACGAGCAGAAACGAACAGAACAAAACAAACATAAAAATCCTAGTCATACTCAAAACTAGCAAAAATTAAAAAGAATAGGGCTGACAACCCCCATTTCTTCTCACGACCAGAACATAATTTCTACTTTACCAAAAAAATAATAACCGTGGATTGTCAGTTTAATATCCATATTCTGATATTTATTCCTTAAAGTCTTAATACTTCATTATTTAAAGTAAAAAAAGAAAACATTTAAAACGTATTTTGTTTTCAGTAAAGTGCAAATTATGTTCTGGTCTTGAGAAGGCGGGGGGTTGTCAGTCCTACTCCTATTAATTTTTGCTCGTTTTGAGTTTGACTCGGTTATTTGTTGTAATTTCTATTTTTTGGGGGGTTTATTTTATTTATTCATGGTGATTTGTGGTAGTTTTAAGCTTGGAAAATTATTTGAATTCATATTTGGCTTAATGGAACTCTTGACCTTTCTTAGATAAATCCATTTTGTGGAAAAGGATTTTTAAATTAATTTCTGTTATTTTTTTATTAAGATACATTAAAAAAAAACTTTTTCCACAAAATAAGTTTTCCAAAGAAAAGTAAAGAACTCCATGAAACTAAAAATGAACAAAAATTAAATCAAATAATCTACCAAGTGCAAAACTATCTGGTTCCTCTCAAATCCTTTTTGATCCTCAAAAGGAGCACTATAACTTCCAATTTCAAATTAAATGAGCCCATTTGAAGTTTATACGACCACCCATTGCATAATAACTTTATATGCCCCCAGGGCATTGCTTACAACCCTATCACTAGGGCATTGGGGGTTTACACGGTAGTTCAATTGCAATGGAACCCCTTGCAGTTAAACTCCCGTGCCTTTTTTTATATAATATTGTGCACTGAGGACGGTCAAGCGGAGGTCTTGACTGAAATATTTGCATTGTAATCTACATTTTTCACTGGCATGTATTATCCTCTTTTCTCTCTTCTTTACTTTTTTTTCGTTTTATAACTGAACCACCGTGCAACTGAACACCCGTGTAACTGAACCCCCATGAAACGCAACCCCCGTGCAACTGAACCACCATGCAACTGAAAAAGCGTGCAGCTGAACCCCGTGTAACTGAACCCTCGTGCAACTAAACCACTGTGCAACTGAACCACCATGCGACTAAACCACCCTGCAAATGAACCCCCGTGCAACTGAACCCTCGTGTAACTCAGTTTTTCAGTATTCTACAAATATGAGGCAACACTATTGGGTAAAACACAAGTTAAAATCTTTACGTGTTCAACCTTGTTGTTTTTTTTAAGTCATGATATAAAGCCTGTCAAGATGGCTCATAAAAAAACCTCTATTATCTTGTCACAAAAACAAAGAAAATCAGACATCTCAGACTATTAAAGCAAGATTTTTTTTCTCTTTTTTTATGTCCGTTTATCTTTTATGTCTCCGTCCTGTCATTGTCGGGAAATATCCCTCCCCCCCCCCCAAAAAAAAAACCTTCCACCTCCGCCGAAAAGTACACCCCGTAGAAAATACCCACCACCTCCCCTCCTACGGCTGGTTGGTTTCTGGTCAATTTGACTTATAAAGAAAGGACTAGAACTCTCAATTTCTGATGGAATGACCATCCTCCAAAGTTCCTACGACCATGAGGTGGAAGTGGAGATCAGGAAGGGGCAGCCCCCCTTCTATACGGAATGAATTCTGCTCATTTTGGTGTTTAATGTTACTCTTTACTCTCATAATAATGGCCTAGACCAGAAATGTTCCCAGAAATCAAGAGGGATTAAATATCGTTTCCCATTTTTGATGTATTTAAAGTTTCTTGTCTCCCTCCCACGACCAAAAAATAACCCCCAAAACAATAGTCCTGGACACAGCCCTAGAGATTCATATCAATTTCCACCAGCACACTCCCCTCGTCTCTCCCTTGGAGCTGATTCTTTATTTATCTGAAGGCTCATTGAGAGCTGGGATGTTTTGATGTTACAATACAACCCTTGAGACATCTCCCTCCCTCCGCAACTACAAACAAAAATCATAGGACACCGTTGTAGAGGTTTAATACCTTTATATGCAAATGTTTGGAATTCTAAAACAGCAGGAAATTTACCTAAGACAGTGAAATTTTTATAGACCTTAAAAATATTTTTCATAGTTTGGGAGGGAGGGAGATGCCTCAAAGGGTGCATTTTAACACCAAAACATCTCAACTCTCATTGAGCCTTCAGGTAAATACAAAATTGGTTCTAAGAAAGAGACAAGAGGAGGGTGGAGGTAGAAATTGATGTGCAACCCTAGGACCGTATTCAGGATTCTTTTTTTGGGGGTGGGGGGTATATTTTCTACAGGGGAGGAGGACAATATACGAAATTCATATTTAATCCCTCTTAATTTCTGGGAATATTTCTAGTCTACGCTGCTGTTATGAAAGTAAAAAGCGACATTAAACCTCAAAATGAGCTCAAAATGTTTCCCTATGCTTTTAAGATTATACAAAACTAGCGTCTTACTGAAAACACAAAATAATATAAGAGTTTTGGTACAGTAAAAGCAAACCAATTGAGGTCATTATTTATAGAATCAAAATATTATCAATCCCTTTTGGAATCAATTCCTTTTAAGATAAAGCAACAACCCATTTTAGGATTTAATTTTAATTTTTTCTACGTTTAATTTGGTATCACTTCTGCACAATGGATCAATTCAATGACTGGCTCTCGTTTTGGTTCTGATAAGGACAATCTGTCATGATTAGTTTATACGCAAGTTTGAAGTAAGGCCATCTTGATAGTATTAGGACTATAGACTAGCTTTAGAATTTGTATCATAGCTTGAAATTCCCTCTTGTAAAGAGAGAAATAATCGGATTTCTAGAGTTCATATTATGTTTTATTTGATCTCCATTTCAAGTGATACTAATGCATATTTCTTACAATTTAAGACTGTATATTACCCACTATTGGTATTATAGCTGGTGAGAGCAAAATGTTGCTTGATAAATCAATCCAATATTCCTGTATACTATTCAATTACTTTGCAGTGATTAAAAATATTTAGTTTTACGCTTATGTTTTTAAGATAATTTAATTGTATACTGAAAGTTCCTAGTGTCACAACTGGTGTAAGACTATGAAAAACTTTATAGATTCGTTTAGTGTTGTCAGGCTGCATGCTCACTTTTGACTCTTAAATCAATCCTGTTTTTTATGCTTGACTTTTGTTTTTTCTGTAAAGCGCTAGTTTTGTATAAGCATAAAAGCATAGAGAAACATAATAAGTGGGTTTATTTGTACTGTTTTTATTAATATATGTTAGATAGGATATGAAGCAATAATTTCTGTTCGTTTTAAGTTTCAACTTCGCTGTTTACTTCCCTCGGAAAAACTTTGTTTTTTTAAATTAATCTTTGTTCGTTTTAGGATTAAAATTAAATGTAGAAACAACGTTGCCATGATCTTTTTTATTTATACGGAATAATGTATGTTCGTTTTAAGTTTTAATGGCGCTCCTAAGTTTCAGTTGAAAACTTATTTTAATGTAGTTTCTAATTATCACCGATCTAGGGGAGACAAGACACCTATAGAAAATACTGAAGAAAACCTTGACAGCTACGAAAAACTTTCAGTTTATGACATGGAGTCCATCATCCATACTTCACAAAACAATACATGTTTTTCAGGAACGTTTGTTTTTCGATGAACAAAAAACTGTTTTTACTCGGCCGACTTCCCCTGAAAAAGCCATAATGAAGACAGGGCTTTGTAAATCACCTACTGACTAGCAGAAACTAGAAGGCTACTGTAACAAAAGAGAGCTGTTTAAGGGCTCATTTAACAGCTTATATTTAGGCCTATATCTAATCGCGTTTTATAAATTTGACTTGATAGCAAATTCCCATAAAGTGCACTTTCGGTTGTTTCCCCATTTTGTTTAATGAAAAAAGTATTTTTCCAATAAATGACCCAAAAAAGGTGTTTTTCGGAACACCACGTAGATATGAGTAATAGGTTTAAAATGAGCGATTAAGCCTCTCTCTATGATATTTTGGTAGCAAGCTAGCCCCGTTGAAAAAGAGAAAGAAAAAAAACGGGAGACGGATCAGTGGTACCGATGAAAAAAGTGATTTTCCTTTTTTTTCAAGGAGGGGGACTGTAATTTCCCTGTACAAGGTTTTCGACCTTGCTGATTCCAATGGTAGACTTTTTATTTTGATCTGACACCATTTTCGATGGGTTTAATTGCCATAAATTTCTTTTTGCAATAAACTTTTCCTTTACAGAAACTAACAAAAAATGTATTTAAAAAAAGCAACTGTAAAAGTTAAGAGATAATTTTTGTACATAATTTCTGCATGTTCATTTTGCAGACAAGAAAGCTCAACTTATTTCAAAGTAAAAATATATTTCCTTATACCTTAAAGCACGTAGATATGAGAAATAGCTTTTTAATGAGCAATTAAGAATCTCTTTATGATGTTCTGGTAGCCCGCTAGACCTGTTGAAAAAAAAAAAAAAAACGGGAGACAGATTAGGTCTACTGATGCAAAAAAGTGATTTTCATTGTTGTTCAGGGAGGGGGACTGTAACTTGCCTGTACAAGGTTTTGACCATTTTGATTCCAATGGTACACTTTTCATTTTGATCTGACGCCATTTTCGAGGGGTTTGAGGCTTTTTTTCGAAATCACCGTAAATTACTTTTCGCAATAAACTTTTACTTTAAAGACAAACCGAAATAATAGTCACCATTCCTGAGTCAGTGTTAGATGGGAATTTTTTTTCCCCAGGCAGTTTTTTTCAAAACGCGAATTTTAACTTTTGGCTACTATGGGCTGTGGTTCGCTCTTTACTAGGTTGCAGCTGCCGCTGCAACCATGGTACCTTGCCGGGACATGCTTTAAAAAAATGAGCCTAGAAAATGACTGAAAAAAACAACAGCGGATACTGATATTCCCGACACGATACATGCGATACCAATACGCACGATACCGATACGCGCGATGTCGATACGCCCGATTCCACATATAGTCCTTCTTCAGGGAGTATGAAGGGCCATATCATCATCAAAACCATATATATTGGACCTTTGAACTATGTTAAACAAAATGGCTATCTCAACATTTTTATAGGACTTGTTGGGGGGGAGGGGCCTGTAGGGAGGGGGGCTAATTGCCCTCCAATCTTTTCGGTCACTTAAGAAGGGCACTTACAAATTTAATTCTCTTTAGAATGAACTATCACACACCTCTCTATGATGCTCTGCCCATCCCCTAGCCCTTCTAGAAAAAAAAAAAAGAAAAAAAGAAAAGAAAAGGGAGACAGATCAGTGCTACCCATGCAAAATAGTCATTTTCCTTGGTGTTCAAGGTGGGGGACTGTAATTATCCAACAAAAGGTGTTCGACCATGCTGATTCCAATGGTGCGCTTTTTGTTTCGATTTGACGCTATTTTCAAGGGTCTTCGGTCTCTTTTTTAAAATCACCATAAATTTCTTTTCGTAATAAACTTTTACTTCTAGGATGAATCAAGATAGCAGTTACCATTTCCGATGCAGTGTCAGATGGCAATTTTTTCTTATTAGCCAATCTTTTAAAACACGTTTTTCAACTATTGATTACAATGGCCTGTGGTTCGCTCTTTACTAGGTTGTAGCTGTCGCTGCAGCCATGATCAGATATACCACACATAGGACATTCGTTAAAGCTTTTATATCGACTGAATCAAACACTTGCTCATAATGTAAAAAATTAGTACTAAAGGAGTTTGTGACTCAGGAGAGATACACATTTGTTTGAAACGTGGATCCAGGTATGGGGTAATCGTGTAGTAGTTCACCGGTAGATGTCAGAAAGTCAAAAATGGCCCAAAATTTCGTTTTCGATGTCGAAATTTACGTTTCAATGTTCAATATCGATAACTGGTCTGATATATTGATATCGAATATCACAAAAGTATCCAACACACTTGCTGATTGCAAAGGATTTGAGATTAGCTGAATAAATATACTATTTAAAAACTATACAAAGATTTGGAGAACATTTGAAGGAAACATGAAAATCTGACTAATGGGAACACGTTGCATATTATATAGAAATGATTGGTAGCTTAACGTTCTAGATCAGGGGCTCCTTGAAAAGAGACCTCTTAATAAAATGAAAGTAGTAGGGTAGGTCGGGGTTGACCCGAACGTGATTTTTTGAAATACGGTGGTAAATGAGTTTCTTAAATATGGTGGCTGTGAGGCTAGACATAAGTTACTGAAGACTATGAATATGATTTTTGAACAAGCGGAGGTACCTTTTGGGATTTTAGGAAAACCTTTTATGAATGATTTTTGAAAAATCGGAAGTACCTTTTACGATTTTAGGAAAACCTTGATTAAGCCACTTTATAAGAAAGGGGATAAAAGTGAGTGTAATAATTATCGAGGCATTAGTCTGGTCTCTGTAGGTAGCAAATTACTTAGTAATATGATACTTTTTAGACTGCGAGATGCCGCAGACAATGTTTTAAGAGAAGAACAGTCCGGTTTTAGAAAAGATGGAGGATGTGTCGACCAAATTTTCACTCTTAGGTTAATAATTGAGAAGTATCTGATTTGTTAAACACGTTTGGTCCTCAGTTTTATAGATTATGAGCAAGCGTTCGATTCTGTTGATAGAAGAGCTTTAGTAAAGGAATCAAATGGGGAGGGAGAAGTCTCCTGGACCTAGATTATGTTGATGATTTAAGCATCCTAGTGGAAAGTGTGAGCAAGATGAATGAACTTTTAGAGGTTTTGCGAGTTCAGGGTGCTATAAGAGGTTTGAAAATTAATGTCAATAAGACTAAGTCACTATGGCTAGGAATAAGTGAAGATAAAAAGATGACGTTGGGTAATGAAAAGATTGATCAGGTCGGCAGTTTCACTTATCTTGGTAGTATTATTAGTAAAGATGGTGGGAGCAGTGAAGATGTTAAAAGTAGAATAGCCAAGGCTCAGGGTATTTTTTCACAGTTAAAAAAAGTTGGGAAGAATAGGAAGATAAGTCTGCAAACCAAGATTAGAACATTAGAAGCTACAGTGATGACAGTAGTCAAATATGACTCTGAAGCATAGGCGCTTCGAAAAGCGGATGAAGATTTGCTAGATGTTTTCCAGAGGATATTGCTTAAGGATTGTTCTGGGTACCCGGCTGACTGACCGTATTTCAAACAATAGGCTGTACGAAAAATGTGGTTCAATACCGCTTTCTAGGGCTATAATTAAAGAAAGATTGAAGTGGCTAGGGCACGTTGTTTGGATGAAGGATGACAGATTGCCGAAGATTATTCTTTTCGGCCAACCGTCTAGGGCTAAATGGAAAGCAGGTCGTCCTTGTCTGGGATGGGAGGACGTCATAAAGAAAGATTTAAAGGAAAAGGGAACTTCGTGGGAAGGTGTAAAAAGGGATGCTTTGAATACATTGGGATGGAGGAGCAGCGTGCGTAGCTGTGTGGGCCGCAGGCGATTTGGTGCTACGGCGAGTTGTTAGCAGTAGTAGTAGTAGTAGAAGTGGTAGTAGTAGTAGTAGTAGTAGTAGTAGTAGTAGTAGTAGTAGTAGTAGTAGTAGTAGTAGTAGTAGTAGTAGTTATGTTCTAAGCCATTAGTTTATCTGTAGTTCTAACTTCGCCATAAAGTGCGTATCTGTTAAAACAACCTTAGAAATTTTTTTCAGATTTTTTTTTTGAAAAGAGAAAAGCTTGCTTTCATTATTTTGATTGTTTTAAATTGTCCAAAGCAAGCCCTATTCACGGAGTTGAAATGGAAGGCTCTAGTGTTGGTTTGGTCATCATGCTAAACTACTAGATTTGGAGGTCTTTTCTTTTTTAAAGTATGTATACAGTTATCTAAAGTAAAATACTTGATTTTAGGTATATAGGATGACAATAAAAGTATTAAAATAACGCATTATTCACAGTAGTCTGTACAAGCTATGATCGTAGGCAGCGCTATAGCGCTGCCTAGGTAAAGAACGATGTCGGCACAATGTATTATTTTTATTTTATTTTTTTGTCTTTTAGACCATGGTCTACAGGATACGAAGTGTCCTACTGGACACTTCGTATCGAAGGAGTTGTCGTAGAAAGTTCAAAAAGGGCTCATTTGATTGGAAGGGCTTGGGCCCTTTTTAATAGCCAAAAGTGTCTGGAAGGCAGCTAACTCCCCTTCCACGCCCACCATTTCCCAAAACACATCCAATCAAAATTTTGAGATAGCCATATTGTTCAACGTAGTTGAAAGATCCGAAAATTATGTCTTTGAGGATGACCCCCCCTCCAAGATGCGCTATTATGCCCTGGGGGCATATAAGGTTTATATGAGAGGGTGATCGTAAAAACTTCAAGAAAGGCTCATTCGAGTTGAAATTCAAAGGGCTAGTGCCCTTTTTAATGGTTGAAAGTGATTTGAGGACAACGAAGCCCCCTCTCACGCCCACCATTTCCCTAAACACATCCAATCAACATAACTTCAAAAAAGGGCTCATTCGGTTGGAAATTGAAAGGGCTAGTGTCCTTTTTAATAGTCGAAAGCGTTTGGAGGGCAACTAACCCCCCCCCCCTCACGCCCACCATTTCCCCAAACAAATCAAAACAAAATTTAGAGATAGCCATATTGTTCAACGCAGTTGAAAGGTCTGGAAATAATGTGTTCGAGGATGATAAACCCCCCACAGCCCCCAGTGCAAAGGTTGTAAGTTTTGCCCTGGAGGCATATAAGGTTTTTATAGAAAGCGTTAGTAGAGATGCCATAATAACTCCAGGGGGGCTCCTTATATGGGCATAGAACCACGTGGTTAATGGGATCAATGACCTCTTTCTCCAGGTGTGTTTTTGGCACGCCCTCAGCGAATGTCAATGTTATTGTTATTGTTTCCGAGGCAAAATGTCAAGGTCAATGTTGTTGTTGTTGTTTTGAATAGAGTCATTTGGGAGAACACGTGGTTAATGGGGTCAATGTTATTGTTGTTATTCGAGCCAAATGCCAAGGTCAATGTTGTTATTGTTTTGAACAGAGTCATTAGAGAGAACACGTGGTTATTCGAGCCAGATGTTGTTGTTGTTCGAAGCAAAGTTAATGACATTTCCTTCCTGTTCGAGGCAGATGTTATGATCCGGAAATAGTATTTGTTATTGTTATTCGAGACAGATGTTATGAGGTTCCGAGAAACAGTTAATGACATTTCATTCCTGTTCGAGGCAGATTTTATGATCCGGAAATAGTATTTGTTATTGTTTCCGAACCAAATGTTATGAGGTTCCGGGAAACAGTTAGATCCCACTTCTTAGCCAATCAGCGACTCGGTTACATCCCCCTTCTCAGCCAATCAGTGGGCTTTGTTTACATAGCAATTCAACCAGGATATTTCATATATAACGGGCATGCAATGCGATTCAATTATCAGAAACTATTGTGACACAATTGATATAACAATGGATAAATTTGATGAGCTTGAGATCTTGGCAGCCGCAATTAGCAATGTAAGTGCATTTTTATTTTCAAATGAATTTTCCTTGGACACCCTCCAGTATATTCAGCTAAAACATAAATGCATTCCTCTACCCTTAAACCCCCCCCCCCAACAAACCATACAATCTTTATACTCAATGTAAATATATTCCTTTACCCTCAAATCCCCCCCCCAAACCATGCAATCTTTATAGAAAACGTGAATATATTCCTTTACCCTCAAAACCTACCCCCCCCCCTATTGTCTTACAACACTATCGCAAAGAAATACTTTTTTCGATAAATTCCTTCCCTCTATATTTCCAGCTAAATCCCCCCCCCCAACAAACCATACAATCTTTATACTCAATGTAAATATATTCCTTTACCCTCAACCCACCCCCCCCGCCAACCATACAATCTTTATAGAAAACGTGAATATATTCCTTTACCCTCAAAACCTACCCCCCCCCTATTGTCTTACAACCCTATCGCAAAGAAATGCTTTTTTCGATAAATTCCTTCCCTCTATATTTCCAGCTAAATCCCCCCCCCCCCAACAAACCATACAATCCTTATAGTCAATGTGGATATATTCCTATACCCTCAACCACCCCCCCCCCCCACAACAAACTATACAAACATCATTATAATCAATGTAAATATATTCCTTTACCCTCAAAACCTAACCCCTCCACCATTGCTTTACAACCCAAATTCTCGCAAAAAGAAATAGCATTTCGTTAAAGTTTGACTTTTCTCAATTGTAATCTTTTCTCTAGCTGAGACATCCAGCGCTCTGTTGTTGTTATTAGCTCGCTCTGGTTTTGACATAGAGCGAGGCCTAAAATTAGCAGTCACCCTCTTCCGGTTTACAAATGCGGTCAAGTCAAAGGGTTTCTCCGTCAAAATTAAAACACTTTGAGGCAATAATTAGATTGTAGTTTCGTAACCTGTATGGAAGGAGAGAAAGAGATTATTTTCAAATCAAGTTTAACATTATATTTAGAACATTATGTGAAAGGGGGCAATACATCGCTTCTAACAGCTTCGTTGTAAAGTGTCTTATGTGAAGGGGGAGGGCAATACCTTCAATTCTACTGCCATCAATATAAAATGAAAACAAACAGTGCAGGGCTAGAAAAGTCTTTGGGAGTTGCATGAAGCTAATATTATGTGTACATTTTTACCTATGATCGCAAAATATAGGCCTACAGGTCGATGGGTTAACGATCTAATTTATAGCCTATAGACTGGAATATTTAAAAGGTAAAAATATAAACATTGATTTCTATCCTATGGATATAGAATACTGTTTGTCTAATAAAAACGTTTGATTTCTAAGTCAACTATATTTCTCGCGAAATTTTTACTTTTTGCTTTACTGAAAAGATACTTTTCTAAACAAAATTGTAGTTAATAACTTTCTTTCTTTAAAAAGGGAGAAATTATTTTGATTTGATTTTTCTTCTCTTCTTTAAGGCAAATTATGAAGAATTTGCGGACACTGCATTGATGGGGCCTATGTCTGACGCAAATAGCGAAGAATGCATGCCCCCTCCTGCTAAGAAGACGAGGGCCAATAATGCCCCCCCTGCCATGCAATATGATCGCTGGCCAAAGCCCCCCAGCTCCACACTGCCTGCCCAAGTGCAGCCACCTACACAAGCCACTCTTAATCGAGCCTCAGTTATACAATATGCTCGTCGGCCGAAACCCCACAGCTCCACACTGCATGCCCAAGTGCAGCCGCCTGTACCAGCCCCTTTCCCGGCTGTACATGAAATTAATGTCACCAGTCCCTTCGCCCTCCAACATGCACTACCTGGGCCTTCAAAAGCTGACCCAGCTGCACAAGAACATAGCGACGCCGATTCGTCCGCCCTTATTCATGCGTTGCCTGGGCCTTCGGGGGATGCCCCACCTACACAAGGTCAGGAAGTGACCCTCCAGCATGCACTATCTGGTCCTTCGGGCATTCAAATACTGCCCTTGCATTATACAAATGTAAGTATTTTTTCTTCAAACTATCTATTTCTTCCATTGTTTTCAACCCAATATAAACTTATCTCAGCGGGATATATCTAAATGTAATTTTTTGCAGAGAAACCACTCTTTTCTAATCTTTGCTATTTTCTATGCATTCCCCCCTATCTCTTCGCCGCTATCTCATAAACGAATATTTTTAGGTAATTTAAATTAATGCTCACCATTTGAAACTCAAAATTTACTATTTTTCAAAATTGATTATCACATAGTTTTAAGAGAAGGGACTGAGAGAGATTATTGTATTTGTCACATATGGATGCCGTAATTTGTTAAAGGATATTTCTATCATGCCAAAGATTTTAGCGAGGGGAAACCGGGTTAACGGTTCAATCCTGGAAAACTCGCACGGCGGCTTACAATAATTGTGAGCTAATGAAGAGTTCACCGAACCTGTAGAACGGAATGAGAGAGAAACTGGGACTTATGTAGTCTAAGCGAATATTTCAACTTTTTTTGGGACATTATGTACACGGGCGTAGCCAGTGGGGCCGGGAAGCGAGGTGGGGATTGGGACGTGTCGGTGGACATGCCATGGGTCCGTGAAGCACCGGGGGAAGTGCCACGGGACAGGGAGGCGCTGCGGACTCGGAGAAGTGCCACAGGGCTGCACCGCGGGTCGTGAAAGCCCCTCAGGGAAGGCGCCACGGGTCAGGGAAGCGCCACGGGCTCGAGAAGCATCGCGGGAGGCGATGCGACCCCCGAAAAGCGCCACAGGGATGCGCCACGAGTCACGGAAGCGCCGGGGGAAGCACCACGGGTCAGGGAAGCGATGCGGGCCCTGAGAAGTGCCGCAGGGATGCACCGCGGGTCGTGAAAGCCCCTCAGGGAATGCGCCACGGGTCAGGGAAGCGCCACGGGCTCGAGAAGCATCGCGGGAAGCGATGCGACCCCCGAGACGTGCCACTGGGATGTGCCGTGAGTGAGGGAAGCGCCGGGGGAAGCACCACGGGTCCAAGAAGCGCCATGGGTCAGGGAAGTGCCACAGGGATGCCCCCCCCCCAAAAAAAAAAAAAAAAAAAAAAAATAAATCATATGTCATATCTTAGAATATCTTCAGTTGAATTAAGCAATAATAATCCAAATTTTAAAAGCAATAGGGGTGATTTGAGCACTGAAAATAAGCTATTTTTTTCATTTATAGGTTGTCCTGGTCCCCTACTCGCCGTCTAGTGAAGAAGGGGAAGAAGATGCATCTTTGGAGTCCCCCAACAATTTAACATGGGACAACTCTATTGAAGTACCTGACAATATTGATGAGTTTTTAGATGATTTTTTTAAAGTAGATAATAGCACAGTTGAACTGGTAGACTTGAGCCAAAATACCTTGCAAATTTTAGATGATTTTACTGGGAACCCTCCTCCTCCAGCCTCCGATTACCCACTTCAAACAACTGAAGTGGAACAGAGTCCAGATATTGTTGAACAAGTAGGGGGAGGGGATACATCATTCCCTGAATTTCAGCTGTCCAATACAATTTTGAATAATATAGTTGTTTTCACTGCAACGTTTGGGGATCCTTGTAATACACTTATGGGGAGGGATTTTGTTTTTGATCCAGTAGAAATAGTGCATGCATATGTAGATAAAATTCGTGCACTACTGGAGAACCAAATTCAGTTGTGGGGGTTAGGGATTCAATTAAGGTGTCTATTGTTTTAAAGGTATTTTTATTTGAATGAGGGGAAAAGCGAGGTTTACTATCATTTTATACATTCCGAGATGCGCGTAATTTATCCAAATTTAGTAAATTTTGAGGGAGTTTTTAGTGAGTGGGTAGGACAAATTATTGCACATCTCGAGAACTATAACGAAAATGGAAGTGGGTCAGTAGTTTTATTTATTGAAAATTTAAGTGTAAATATTTGTAAATTTAAGAAAGATTTTATTTTAAGAGGGGGGCATAGGGACAAGGGCACAGTTTGTAAATATAATCCAGATCTAAAAGGTTGTCAAGGTGTCCAGCGGATC
Source organism: Artemia sp. Qi Xiang Cuo (assembly GCF_049724085.1). NCBI lineage: Eukaryota > Metazoa > Arthropoda > Branchiopoda > Anostraca > Artemiidae > Artemia > Artemia sp. Qi Xiang Cuo. Next base: position 64,361,703 of record NC_142794.1, read on the forward strand.
TGTTTTCAAACAGGTCAAATGTGTTTCAGGTATGCTTTCTTAATGTCAGCTTTCCAACTATTGAAAGATGAAGCCACCAAGAAGAATTTAGATCAGTGGGCTGTACATGGGAAGGAAGGGTCCCATTTCCCAGTTGTAGATTTCTCATGCTTAGAAGGAAAATAACCAGTAACGCTACGATCCATTGACATTTTCGAAAGGGCTAATGCCCATTTAAATATTGGCGTTACTGTGGTACAATACGAAACACAATTTGAAGATGGAATTCGTTCTAAAAAGAAGGGGGTGGTATTCCCCGTCCGGGGCCCGTCAGTTGATTTGGTTAAACACTGGGTTTGGTTGCTTTACACACCGCCTAGTCAACCGAACACAATCGGAAATTTTAACCCTATCACTGACATTCGTCGCGTGCGGGGGGCGGGAAAAAAGGGGCGGGGGGAATGTTTCTACTGTCCAACATGCCTGTCTAGATTCCGTAGTGATATGAAACTACGGGGTCACATGAGACACTGTAGACGGTATGGGTACCAGACAGTGGAAACGGTTTCAGGGGATAGGGCCATTTTACGTTTTAAAAATTTTCAAAATACCCTCCTCCAATGCAACAAAATATCTTTAGACTGTGAAGCTAAGCTGGTGGAGTTGAATGACACCCAATATCCAAACCATATCAAAGAACACCAGGCCAGTGCAGTCTCCTATGCACATGTGCAAAGAGACAATTCTAACACCATGCGGTTGCTAGAAATAGTGGAAACAGTGGAGGAGGGAGATGAATTCATGGTCAAGGCATTGACTAAACTGATTGGCACGGCTAATGGCGCTATTTCCCGTTTGAGAAATACACATTATCCATTGGTGCTGTCTGCAGAGGATCGTCTCGCTATTAAAAATCAAAAAATATGTTGGGTATGCATGGGGGAGTTTGAAGAGGAGGATAAGGGGTCTAAAGGGAAAAGAGGGGGCAGGGGGAAAGTCAGAGACCATGAACATTTATGGCAGGAAATACCACCTGGGGGTAGTAATTTTAGGGGGGTAGCGCATCAATCGTGTAACTTAAATGTGAGCCAACAGTTTTTTATCCCTGTTTTGATCCATAGCTCCAATTATGACTTAAAATTTATTTTACCAGCACGGGCACGTATGCACAGGGAGGGAGGGGGAGTAGATAGTCCATGGGCGAATAATTCATTTACCTACAACATCATTCCCAAATCAGCCGAGAAGCTATTGCTTCTCGAACTGAAATGGCAGGTAGTGGATAATGGGCGTACGTGCTGGAATAAAATTAGGTTTTTAGATTATTTTAGTTTGTTACTCAAATCTTTAAGTTAACTAATTCAAGTGCAGAAAAGCGACAATTTTGATAGCTTTCCCTTGCTTAAACAGCACTTTCCAGACAGTGAAATGTATGACTTATTAACCAGCAAAGGTGTGTCTGCATATGATTATTACTGTTCTGGCGCTCGCTTAAGCGAGGAGAAACTACCTCCAATTGAAGCTTTTCACAATTCACTCACCAACAGTGAATGCACAGACGAGGAGTACGAGTTTGCCAAGAAGGTGTGGGCTAAGGGGGATTGTAAAAATGGGTGGGATTATTATATACTGTACCTGGCCAGTGACGTTCAAACTCTGTTGGATATAGTCTGTAAGAATACAGACCAGATCTATTCAGAGTTCGGGTTAGATCTAGGATATTATTTTTCCACACCGCATTTAGCAATGGATTTAATTTTCAAAATTAGCAGGGAGGAAATAGGCCTAATCACAGATGTAGATCAACAACTTTTTGTAGAGCGTTCAATGAGGGGAGGGTATGTTTTTCACGGGACCGTGTCTGATCAACCGATCCGAGTGGACACAGCACCGGTGTAAAGTCAAATGCAGTGTTCTTGGACATGAATTCGTTGTACCCCTCGGCAATGTCCCACTACTCTTTGCCGTGTGGGAACTATCAAGGGCTTGAGAATCCTTGTGAGTTCCCCGACATTAACACCGTCGAGGACAACGGGCCACAAGGATGGTTCTTTGAAATTGACGGTCACATCCCGCTGGCACTTCACGACTCAGTCAAAGATTTTGTTTATCCCTGTATCAATCGACCAGTGACCAGGGACTCATTGAGCCCCTACAATCGACCATTGGTCGAGGATATGGGAATGCATTGGACCCCCCCTAAACAGAAACTGAGTGCTGATTTGGACCCTAATGAGAATATCGTTGTTAACCACTTGCTTTTGCACTGGATGGTGAATAATGGTTTCAAATTCACTAAAATAGTTAGGGTCCTGCAGTTCAAACAGAAACGTTATTTGAAAACGTTTATCAAAACTTTTATCGATCAACGTTTTAGGACAAATTCAAAGGTGGAGAAGGACTTGTATAAGCTCATTCTAAATTCAGCGTTTGGCAAAATGTGCGAAAGCGTACGTAACAGATCTCGCTGTGACGTCGTGACTGACCCTCTAGAGTGTGCACGAATTATTGCCGACCCTAATTTTACATCATTCACGAGCATAGAGGCCGGCATGGTTCTTCTACACAGGAAAAAGCGAAATGTAGTACTGAACAAGAATATTGCAGGAGGTAGTTCAGTACTAGAAATTTCAAAAAAGCTCATGTTGTCGTTCTTTTACAATGTGTGCAAGATGCAATGGCCACGGGAGGGGGAGGTACAAGTTTATTATGGGGATACATACTCTCTACTACTAAAAGTAAAAACTGAAGATTTATTGGGTGATTTGGAAAAGGGGGTGCACATCAGCTCGCGAATGGATTTCACCAACAGGGACCAATCCCACTATTCCGAGCTGGTTAACCATCAAGCCCCAACCAAAATATTAAAATTATACTCTTACACAGGATGTGCTTGGATTTCCAGGGGAGTCGTTCCGGGTACCGAACTCTAGTGCACTGACACACAGCGTGGGGAGGAAAGGAAAACATGTAAAGGGGTGCCGAAACATTGCGTAAAGAACACTTTTAACATGAGCGTGTACAAAGAATGTGTAAAAAGTAGCCTAGTGCCAAGAGCACAAGTGCTTGCAATTCGCTCTCTACAGTATAGAAATTATACTGTGAGAGTGGAGAAAAATGCAATGTCATGTATATCTGACAAGGTCTATGTGCTCGAGAATGGTGTGAGTGTCCTGCCTTATGGTCACTACAGTATTGCAGATCGAGTTGAATGCGTAGACTATCGTAATCAACTTGGTCTGGATAAACTAATCTTACTAACCACCACTCAACCTCATCTAACCCAAGCACTAACCCATCCACTAACCCGTAGCAGTGACGACAACTTTTTTTTCATCGCGGCTCCAGGGGGGGTGGGGGCCCCTTCCCCAGGCCGGCCCCCGGGGGGTGGGGGGCCACCAATCACTCTAATGTTCAACTGTGCTAGTTCCAAGTGTATTTTGTTGTTTTCAAGTGTTGTACAAAAGGTGTTGTAAAGAAAAGTGCTGGACAAAAGTGTTGTATAGAAAAGTGTTATCATTGTTCATGTCGAACAAGTGTTTATCGTAATAAATGTTGCCAATGAAATATTGTTTTTGTTGTTCTTGAATAGACGGGAAAATTACTACTTATTCATTGGGCACATATGATTTACAGTTAGTCATAGTCCGACTGTTGTCTACAGCAGCATGTATCAATTTAAAACACCCTTCAGATCGTTTCTGTGTGGACACTCAATGTCGGGGAAAACAATGCTTTTAGCTATAAACTAAACCTGAACACTAATCTAAACACTAATCTAAAACTAAACTAAAACCAAACTAAGCTACTGCATTAAAACTCTAACTAAAACTCTAGCTAAACTAAAATTCTAAACTAAAACTAAACTAATACTAAACTAAAAAACTAAACTACTAAACTAACTAAAAATCTAAACTAAAACTCTAACAAAAACTCTAAACTAAAACTAAACTAGCTAAGACTAAACTAGAAATAAATTAAACTGAAAATCTAAACTACAGCATTAAAATAAAACTAAACTAAAACTAAACTAAACTGCTAAATTAAAACTCTAACTAAAAATATAAACTAAACTAAAACTAAACTAAACTAGAACTCTAACAAAAACTAAACTACTAAACTAACTAAAACTCTAACTAAAACTAAAACTAAACTAGAACTAAACTAAAAATCTAAACTAAACTTAAAATAAACTAAAATCTAAACTAAAACTAAACATTAAACTAAAACTAAACTAAAATCTAAACTAAACTGCTAAATTAAAACTCTAACTAAAAATATAAATTATAACACTAAACTAAAACTAAACTAGAACTAAATAATAAATAAACTTAAAATAAACTAAAACTCTAAAATAAAATTAAACATTAAACTAAAACTAAACTGAACTAGAACTTCAACAAAAACTCTAAGGTAAAACACCAAACTCTTAACTAAACTAGAACTCTAAGCTAAAAATCAAAACTACTAAACTAAAACTAAACTAAACTAGAACTCTAACAAAAACTCTAAGCTATGACACTAACTAAAACTCTAAGCTCGTAGCTAACTAAACTAAACTAAACTAAAAACAAAGGTAATAAATAAACTTAAAATAAACTAAAAATCTAAACTAAAACTATGCATTAAACTAACTAAAAATTTAAACTAAACTAAACTACTAAACTAACTAAAACTCTAGCTAAACAAAAACTCTAAACTAAACACTAATCTAAAACTAAAATAAATAAACTTAAAATAAGCTAAAAATCTAAACTAAAACTCTAAAATAAAATTAAACATTAAACTAAAACTAAACTAAAAATCTAAACTAAACCGAACTGAAACTCTTAAATAAAACTAAACGTAAACTAAAACTAAACTTAACTACTACACTAAAACTAAACTCTAAACTTTTAAACTAACTTAACTACTACACTAAAACTAAACTCTAAACTTTTAAACTAACTAAAATTCTAAACTAAAACTGAACACTAAACTAAAACTAAACTAGAACTAAACTAAACGAACTGAAAATCTAAACTATAACTCTAACTAAAACTCTAGCTAAACTAAAATTCTAAACTAAAACTCTAGATAAACTAAAATTCTAAACTAAAACTAAACTAACTAATACTAAACTAAAAAACTAAACTACTAAACTAACTAAAAATTTAAACTGGCTAACTAACTAAAACTAAACTCTAAACTCTAAACTACTAATTTAACTAAACATCTAAACTAAACTAAAACTAAACTAAACGAACTAAAACTCTAAACTAAAACTCTAACAAAAACTCTAAGCTAAACAAAAACTCTAAACTAAAACTAAACTAGCTAAGACTAAACTAGAAGTAAATTAAACTGAAAATCTAACTAAAAATCTAAACTACTAAGCATTAAACTAAAACTAAACTAAACTAAACTGCTAAATTAAAACTCTAACTAAAAATATAAATTATAACACTAAACTAAAACTAAACTAGAACTAAACTAAAAATCTAAACTAAACTAAAACTAAACTACTAAACTAACTAAAAATTTAAACTGTCTAACTAACTAAAACTAGAACTAAACTAGAACTAAACTAAAAATCTAAACTAAACTAAAACTAAACTACTAAACTAACTAAAAATTTAAACTGTCTAACTAACTAAAACTAAACTCTAAACTCTTAACTAAATCTAAGTTGCGGGTGAAAAGGATGGGTACTTTAATTTGTAAAAAGGTTTTATGAGGGATATTAAGAAAAAAACTTGCTCTGAAAAGATGTAATAAAGCCTTAAAAGTATTATAATGTGGGGCTCAGGAGTCTTTGGGGGTCCGGGGGACCTTTGGGGACTGGTGGTGGGCCTTTGGGAGTCTGGTGGACCTTTGGGGACCGGGTGTGGGCCTTTAGGGGGTTCGGGGTCCTTTGGGAGCCCGGTGGTCTTTTGGGTGGTTGGGGAACCTATGAGGACGGGAGGGGTTCCTTCGGGGTTGGGTTATGGGGTATTGGAACCCTGTGGGGTTGTGGTAGTGGGGTCGGGGTCCTACCTAACCTAACCTGAAAGTGTGATATCTGAGAAATTCTTTCTGCGTTTAGGGTTAACTTACCTTTTTAGGGATGAGCATTTAGGGTTCTCCTACTTGTTGAATCTGAAAGTGTGATTTCAGAGAAATTCTTTAACCGTTTAGGGTTAACTTACCTTTTTTAGAGATGAGTATTTAGGGTTCTCTTAACTGCTGAGCCTGAAAGTTTGTTCCCTGCCCTGTTGGATCTGAAAGTGTAATTTCAGAGAAATCCTTTAACCTTTTAGGGTTAACTTACCTTTTTAGGGGTGACTATTTAGGGTTCTCTAACATGCTGAACCTGAAAGTGTGTTCCCTGACATGTTGAATCTGAAAGTATAATTTTCATGGCGACGGATTATTCTAAAGAACAAAAACGGTTGAGGCTTAAGATATTTATTGCTTAAACATATTTAAAAACATTTGAAAAATAATGACATATTTAAAAAAAGAAGCTTAATCCATTTAATATCAGGAGGAGCAAGTTTAGGACTCTGGATGTCTGATGTATTTTTCCATGTGAGGTATCTTTGCCGGTATCCACTGAGCGAAATATCTAACTTCATCTTCGGTGTCATGGACTGAATGCGGGTACTTCTCACATTTGAAGTCTTCTAAATTGAATAATGCTATGTTTTTATCACATTTTTCTAGCAAGAGTTTATCAGTTGGCACGTTTCCCTTAACATAAACAGCTTGCACGCCGAAAAAACTGCATATTTCCTGAATTTCTTCTTGTACATGTTGTATTTTATAGCCATTTTCATTATGTGCTCGTATGGTTTTAGCGTAAAAGCCATTTCGATTTATAAAATTTAGTGTAGGACCCCATCTGTTTTTCTCGTACTTATACACATTGTATCTGATGTTCCATTTATAGCAATGAATTTCACGTCGTTGGTTGTCTAGGAGTAAGAAAGCTGCTTCGAAAATAATGCCAGTTGAGGAATATTTCAGACCAATATATTCAGTGTCAATCGCACCAAACATTATTATATCTGAAAAAAAAGTGCTTAAATTAACTAAATATGTAATGATTCTGAAACTCTAACAAATACAGCTCACTTTCATAGAATAAACTGAGAAGGAGGGAGTGTGTTCAAGGATCTCAACTTGAAAACTGTGAAAATGATTGGCAAATAGGTAACGTTTTACATTTCAGCATCCGCTCCTCTGAGTAAATATTTAGAGGGGTCAATTTTCTGAGGAATAACTCAAAGCATTGTTATACGAGAATTCAGTTTGAATATGTAAAAGAGATTGAAGCAGGGTGTAGTAGCTTCTATCACATTTAGAAGGGCCATGGATCAATCATCTTGTGGAAATTTCCCGTATGTAAGGAGAAATCTTTGTCGAAAGCAACCTAAACTCTGAAAATCATAGTTTGATTATAATTAATTCAACTTCTCTCGGGAATAAGTCAAAGCATTATTATATGAAGGTTCAGATTTTATTCAAGCGATAGGCATATCTTACTAGCTTTTATTCAAATTTTATAGCTAAAATCAATAAATGATGAAGAAGAAATAATCTTTTCTATTTCTAATAAAAGCGCTAACCCCCAACAAAAATCCTGGATTCACGCCTGGGAATATAAAAGAAGTTTTATTGAAGGATTGAAAAAATTATATATTTACACATTAGTTTTCTTGTCAATGGGCGTATGTGTCTACACACAGAATCCCCCTTCACATAATTTACTTACAACGAAGCTGTTAGAAGCGATGTATTGCCCCCTTTCACATAATGCCCTAAATATATTGATAAACTAGATTTGAAAATAATCTCTTTCTCTCCTTCCATACAGGTTACGAAACTACAATCTAATTATTGCCTCAAAGTGTTTTAATTTTGACGGAGAAACCCTTTGACTTGACCGCATTTGTAAACCGGAAGAGGGTGACTGCTAATTTTAGGCCTCGCTCTATGTCAAAACCAGAGCGAGCTAATAACAACAGAGCGCTGGATGTCTCAGTTAGAGAAAAGATTACAATTGAGAAAAGTCAAACTTTAACGAAATGCTATTTCTTTTTGCGAGAATTTGGGTTGTAAAGCAATGGTGGAGGGGTTAGGTTTTGAGGGTAAAGGAATATATTTACATTGATTATAATGATGTTTGTATAGTTTGTTGTGGGGGGGGGGGGTTGAGGGTATAGGAATATATCTACATTGACTATAAGGATTGTATGGTTTTTTTTTGGGGGGGGGGGATTTAGCTGGAAATATAGAGGGAAGGAATTTATCGAAAAAAGCATTTCTTTGCGATAGGGTTGTAAGACAATAGGGGGGGGGGGTAGGTTTTGAGGGTAAAGGAATATATTCACGTTTTCTATAAAGATTGTATGGTTGGCGGGGGGGGTGGGTTGAGGGTAAAGGAATATATTTACATTGAGTATATAGATTGTATGGTTTGTTGGGGGGGGGGATTTAGCTGGAAATATAGAGGGAAGGAATTTATCGAAAAAAGTATTTCTTTGCGATAGGGTTGTAAGACAATAGGGGGGGGTAGGTTTTGAGGGTAAAGGAATATATTCACGTTTTCTATAAAGATTGCATGGTTTGGGGGGGGGGGATTTGAGGGTAAAGGAATATATTTACATTGAGTATAAAGATTGTATGGTTTGTTGGGGGGGGGGGGGTTTAAGGGTAGAGGAATGCATTTATGTTTTAGCTGAATATACTGGAGAGTGTCCAAGGAAAATTCATTTGAAAATAAAAATGCACTTACATTGCTAATTGCGGCTGCCAAGATCTCAAGCTCATCAAATTTATCCATTGTTATATCAATTGTGTCACAATAGTTTCTGATAATTGAATCGCATTGCATGCCCGTTATATATGAAATATCCAGGTCGAATTGCTATGTAAACAAAGCCCTCTGATTGGCTGAGAAGGGGGATGTAACCGAGTCGCTGATTGGCTAAGAAGTGGGATCTAACTGTTTCCCGGAACCTCATAACAATTGGCTCGGAAACAATAACAAATACTATTTCTGGGTCATAAAATCTGCCTCGAACAGGAAGGAAATGTCATTAACTGTTTCTCGGAACCTCATAACATCTGTCTCGAATAACAATAACAAATACTATTTCCGGATCATAACATCTGCCTCGAACAGGAAGGAAATGTCATTAACTTTGCTTCGAATAACAACAACATCTGGCTCGAATAACCACATATTCTCACTAATGACTCTGTTCAAAACAACAATAACATTGACCTTGACATTTGGCTCGAATAACAACAATAACATTGACCCCATTAACCACGTGTTCTCCCAAATGACTCTATTCAAAACAACAACAACAACATTGACCTTGACATTTTGCCTCGGAAACAATAACAATAACATTGACATTCGCTGAGGGCGTGCCAAAAACACACCTGGAGAAAGAGGTCATTGATCCCATTAACCACGTGGTTCTATGCCCATATATGGAGCCCCCCCCTGGAGTTATTATGGCATCTCTACTAGCGTTGTCGTGAAAACTTTAAAAAGGGTTCATTCAATTGGAAATTGAGAGGGATAGTGCCCTTATTAATTGTCAACAGCGATCGGAGGGCAAATGCCCCCGCTCCTCATTCTCCCAAACGTTTCCGCTCAATATTTGTATGTAGCCATTTTGTTGAACGTAATTGTAGGGTCCAGAAATTATGTCCTTGAGAATGAAACCCCCCCCCCCCACAGCCCTCAGGGCTGAGATTGTAAGTTTTGCCCTAGGGGTATATATTGTTTTTATAGAAAGCGTTGTTGTAAGAGCTTCAAAAAGGGTTCATTCGATTGGAAATTGAGAGGGATATTACCCTTTAATAGTCAAAAGCAATCGGAAGGAGAACCCCCGCCCCACGCCCATCATTTCCCCAAACTCTTCCGATCAACGTTCTGATATGGCCATTTTTTTCAACGTAGTTGAAAGGTCTGGAAATTATGTATTTGAGGATGACAACCACCCCCCTCCATAGCCCTCAGGATAAGGGTTGTAAGTTATGCCTTTGGGGCACAAAAGTTTTTTTTTACAGAAAGCGATGTCGTAGAAGCTTCAAAAATGGCTCTTTCGACTGGAAATTGAGAGGACTAGTGCCTTTTTTCATTAGTCTATAGTGATTAGAGGGCAAATGACCCCCCCCCCACGTCCATCCTTTCCCCAAACATTCCAATCAAAATTTTGAGATGGTCATTTTGTTCAAGGTAGTTGAAAGATCCAGAAATTACGTCATTGAGGATAACAAATTCCCCCAGTCCTCCGGGAAAGGGTTTCAAGTTATGCCCTGGGGGCTTATAAGGTTTTTATAGAAAGCGTGGTCATATAAACTTCAAAGGGGGCTCATTGGATTGATAATCAGACGCTCTATTGCTTTTTGTAAGAGTCAAAGCGATTGGAGGGCAGCTACCCCCCCCCCCCAACACACACACGTCGTATTGTCCCGAAATGCATCTAATAGAAATTTTGAGATACCCAATGTTATTCAAAATAGCCTAAATATCATATAGCAAGGCTTATGGGGTTGAAAAAAACCCAAAGAGTAGGGGCAAGAGTTGTAGGTTGTGCCCAGGGAGTATTTAAGGTTTTTATGGAAGGGATGCTTTTTAACATTAGAAGAGGATCATTTTGTTGAAAATTAGAAATTCTAGTTCCTTCTAAAGCGTCAAAAGTAACGGAGGGTATTTAGACCCGCCCCCCCCCCTCAACTGAAACCCTTCCTTTCACCAAACGTATCTGATTGAAATTATGAGATAGCGATTTTTTTTCCAAAATAGTCCAAAGAACATATAATAATGTCTCTAGGGAAGGCACAGCCCCCCAGCGCCCTGGGGATAGGATTGTAGGTTATTTTATAAGGGCATATAAGGTTTTTAGGGAATGAGTGGTCCTATAAACATCAGATGGGGCTTATTTGATTTGAAATTGGAAGTTATATTGCCGTTTTCAAGAGTCAAAGAGATTTGAGAGCAAAAAGCCCCCCTCCCCCGGTCAACGCTCATCGTTTGCCTTAACAACTTCAATCAAAATTTGGAGATAAAAATTTTATTCATCGTAGTTGAAGGTTTTGGAAATTATGCCTGTGAGGAAGACACCCCCCCCTACAGCTCTCGGGAAAAGGGTTGTAAGTTATGCCCTTGGGGCATATAAGGTTCTTATAAAAAGGGTGACCATATATGCTTTGGAGGGTACTCAATGGATTAGTAATCAAAAGTTCGAGTGCCCTTTTTAAGAGTCAAAAGGATCAGAGCACAGCTACCCCCCCTCCCCCCCCCCCCAAATACACACACAAAAGTAGAGTAGTAGGTTCCATTTCTAGCCAACTATGTTCCTTCCTGTGCTATTTGGGGGGATTACGCTCCATGGCACCTTTCCAGAGCATGTATTTATGGATTTGCTTGCCTTATGTTCCTTGGCGTCTTTCCAGAGCATTTACTTATGGATTTGGGTGGATTTTGTTCCTTCCTATGCTATTCTAAGGGTTTATGTTCCTTCCAATGCTATTCTAAGGATTTTTGTTCCTTCCTATGCTATTCTAAGGGTTTTTGTTCCTTCCACGTGCACATTGTAAAAAGCGAGCAGTACGAGCGGGGATTCCCCTCGCAAAAAGCGAGCTATTTTTTTGGACAATTGCCTTAACTCGATAGTAGTTCAATTAAGAATGTAACATGTCTAGAATTGATGCCAATATGCGGTTGAATCATTTACCAAAAAATAACTTTATTTACAAAAAAAGGGTTTAGCATTTGCGAATTGAACTCCATGAACGATATTAATTAATGTTTGAATAATAGAAGCGTGAATGATTCTAATTAGTGATTGGATCGTATGAAGGTAGAGAAAAAAGAGGATAAGGGATTCGCGAATTGGACTATACAAACGATATTAATTGAATAATAGAGAAAAAAAAGAGCTAGATAGTATTTGCGAATTGGATCGCATGAAAATGGAAAAAAGAGTTAAAGTGATTAGCAGTTAAGGTAACCCTGAAGGGCTTGTTAACTCAGGCAATTTGATATAAATTTGAGACAACATAAATCTATGAAAATGGTTAATGATGATAGAATGACATTGAGATTTGACCTAGCTCTACCTCTCCGATGTGTTCTGTATAATACACAAGTGGTGTTTGAACGGTGTTTTCAGTTTAAAATAGATTCTAACGTTATAGTATACTATAAATTGATACTAAGAGAGATGTAGATGGCAAGAAAAGCATTTTAATAATGAAATTCAGAACAAACCTTAGAAATCCTTGCAAATCAAGTAGTAAGGTGTATGTGAGTACGAACCATCAAGGATCATAAGCACCAACGACCCTAACCAGCAGAGACATCAAACCCCCAAAGGTCCCAAAGGTCGTTATAAATATATTTCCGACGTAAATTAAACTCCCCCCTAATTGAATTTAAACCCCATTTTAAACTTGAGTCTCAATTCTTAATAAACGAAAGAAAAACCACATTTTATGCTCAGCCAAAACATTCCTTTAAAGTACAAAAAAACGGATGATCACATTCGCAAAGAACTTGATACTTGATAAATTCTAGAATGCTTTGTAATGCTTCGCATGCATTCCACACTTTTTGTCTTACTGACCGACAGATGTGAAATATGGAAAAGCTAACGACCAGATGACGGTATTAATTAAAGAAGATCGTTGGAATTTCACAAAATACTTGACAAAAAATCACGAGACAATGTTTTATACAATGTAGATTTAAGTAACATAGAAAGTTCAAGTTACTACAGGAATGCGAAAAGTTTAATGACCAAAATATTAAGAGTAAAATTATTGGACGCGCAGTTAACATAAGGAATTGAGTTTCTCAACATAATGATAAGGTGGCGGGCCCCTCCACAGGATTTGGGCCAATCATGAATAGTTCTTTGTGCTCAGAATCAAAACTATGTTTTAAAGTGTTGTAAAAGTGTTTTTCGAGGAGGATTATGGGGCATTAAGTATTGAGAACCCAGGCATTAAGCATTAAGACATGAGTATCATAAGATTGATGATTTGAAGTACGCTACTGTACAACTAAATATGTAAGTTTAATAAATCTATTACTTTCCTATTTGTGTTGTTTTGTTTTATATGCCTGTATATAGCCTCCCAGAGTAGTCAACTAGTTCAATTGTTCTCCAATTGGTAACGCTACCAAGGTATCTGATAATTTCACGAAGAATGATTACACTCCTGGATTGATGACTCCCCCAACCCAGTTGATCGCCTCACAAGGAAATCCGAGATCATTAATCCTCCATTATATAACCCCCCCCCCCCATTACAATTGGCGCGGTCTTAAACTCGGAGGAAAAACATGCGAACTAGTTAGACTACAAACTTCTTAATTCAAAATTAAACCATTGGACGGATACAGGCCTATAAGAAAGATTGTCTAAGCCTATAACCACTAAGCTATAATAGGGAAACCCTTTTAAAATATCTCATAGGAGATAATAGCATTCCCCAAATAGGTTAAGTGAAAGAAATTTATTTAAAAGTATAATTCCACAAAAAGATACAAATATTTGAAAAAAAACCACAAAAATGGCAGAAGAATTAAGTGCATTATTACTTGCGCAAAAATTGGTCGCAAAAAATGTAGAAATAACCAAGTCTATCCCGCAGTATGACGGAAAAACAGATGTTGACGAATTTAATATACAATTAGCAAAATTTGTAGAACTAACTAAAACAGATCAAAAACGTTAATAAGCATGCTTCTTCTAAGATTAAGAGGGCAGGCTTTAACCTTTATTAAACAAATTGAAAAAACTGTGGGAGAAGATAATAATTTGCGGATAAATACAATAGAAAAATTGTTAATAGCATTTAAAAACAGATTTATTGAAACAAGCTCAACAAATAAATTAAAACATGGAATAGTATGCTTCGACCACACACAGAATATACAAGAATATTTACACAACATACGAATCTCTGTAGAAGCGAAATACGGCAAAGGTTCAAGAGACTTGTATGAGAAAATCATACTACATGCCTTTTTGCAAGGACTTCCCCCAAAATTATATAGAATAGTAATTTCAAAAAACATCCAAACGTTGGACCTTGCAGTTCAGGAAGTAGGGCGAATGATCGAAATTGACACGATCGTAGCAAATGATAGCAAAACAAAAACAAATAGCCAAGGCGAATCAAGCACAAGCCTAACTTTCAAGGGAGATCAAACTCCTCCAAATTTCTTTTCAAGGGATAATTACCCAGTGCCTCAAGGAAGTAGAATGCAAGAACCCGCTAGGCGGAAAACAGTACATTTTCAGCCTGTAAAACCAATTAGCTATGAAAATAACCCTATAACAATAAGATGATATATTTGTAATCGTGTAGGACACATCGTGAAGGATTGTCGCTCTAAGAGTAGAAACGTAACGGCACCAAAAAATGGCGTCGGTAATACACGATATTATGGCAGCCATTTGTTCCGGAGAACAAATCTTAGCGCTAGTGGTGCACAAGGGTATACCCTGGACGCAATATTCCCAAAATACCCTCAAATCCGCCAACTAGCACCTCACAATGTGTACCGACAGAACTCGTATAAACCTCCCCCAGTTGACAAAATAATTATCGGCCAACGGGAAAAGCAAATTTTTCAAACCGACGGCAAATAGTTAAGTGGCCGACGGGAAACGCAAATTTTTCGAGCCGACGGCATTTGCAGTTAACGCCAACAGCTGGCACTGATGCAAGTAATGCAAACTATCGTAATAATACATGGCGAAGGCAGGCAAATGTAAATAAATTAGATATGCCTATGGAATCTCACGTGCCTGAATCTGTATTGCAGACACCGACGGATGAAATAAATCCCCAGGGAAACGTGTTAGGCCCCTCAGAAGAATAAATTTGATTCAGAAGGGGCCTCGAATATTTTATAGGTCCAACACAATAGTAGTACCGTCCTTGACTGATAATAAAAATAAGTTGCCCATATTTAATGATTTTTGTGTGGCAAATATTTACTTTAAGGCTTTAATTGACAGTGGTGCCACGGTTAATATCATAAACTCATGCGTATTCAATATGTTGCCTCCGCATATTAGGCAACAGAAAGATGTCAATAATCCAAATTTAACTAGTGTAACAGGGCATAAATTGGACGCAAAAGGTTCCATTCACCTTGATGTAAAAAGGGATAATATAATTTTTCCGACAAATTTTATAATATGCAACAATTTTCCGTATGAAGCAATTATCGGCACAAATATCTTAAGGTCAAATATAATATTGTTAGACGTAGCGAATGAAAAGCTTGTCTACCCGGCTAAGCCAAGGAAAGGAATCCCTACCTTGAGGAATGTTAACAGAGGTTACGATGAAAATGTAACAGTAAATAAAATTTCCGGTGGCATAATGTCACAGTCTTTTGAACCTCATGTCTCGCTACAAAGAGGACGTGGCATAACAAGAAATCCATTTTCTTATTCCGAGCAATATCGGAAAAGTGAAGTAAATTTACATAATAAGTGGATTGAATCTGCAAAAATAAAAGTGGGAGATATGCGACAGTATAGGTCAAATGAAATCAAGGAAATAGTGAAATTGTAGGAAAAAGTAGGGAACCCCAATGCGGGTCGGGCGCAACCAATATTATTGTCGGAAAGCAACAGTCTAAATTTAATAGACAATGAAAATAAAGAAAAATATTATGGATTCACAATACGGAAAACAAAAATCCCTCCAAGGAAAATGCAAAGAATTCAAATATCATAGATGATTGAACCAGTGAATAGCAAATCCGGAATATTGTTTGCGATCCCGTCAAATGAAATTACTGAGAATCTGTTATGTGAAGAACAGATTATATCTTACGACAAAGGAGAAGGTTTTATTTGGGTAACTAATAACCATGAAAATGATACAATTACGATAAAAAAGGGAACATGTTTAGTTCAAATCCAGATTATCCCAGATAATGACTTACATAGGTGGGAAAACTCCAAAAGAAATCTAGTTAACGGCATTAAAACCTCAATTAACAAATACCCCCTAACCAAATCGCAATTTTTAAACAAATTTAATATGGATCATATTACTGACTTGGAACTCAAAAAAAAATATACGAATTATTGTGGAATTTTAAATATTTATTTTCCGAATCAGAAAATTAAATTGGACTGATCCCTTTTTATGAAAATTAAATTTTGACGACCGGTAACCCCGTCGCGAAACAACAATATCGTATACCATATAAGCAGGTTAAAAAATAAAATTTATGAATTAGAAAAAAAATGAGATTATACGCCCCAGTATAAGTCCGTATTCCGCACCAGTGATATTAGTCCCAAAAAAGAATGGTGACCTGAGGCTTGTAGTAGATTATAGAGCTCTCAACAAGCAAGTGGTGAGCGATAAATTTCCCTTGCCAAGAATAGACGAAATCCTCGACTCTATTTCAAGGAAAATTAAAATTTTTACTTCTTTGGATCTTACTCAAGGCTACCACCAAGTTAAAATAGCCAAAAAGGATTTCTATAAAACTGCGTTTTCTACAGCTGAGTGTGGTTCCTACGAATACTTAAGGGTACCTTTTGGACTTAAGACAAATTCAAGCGCGCTATGTAGAACTTTATTGCATTTATTAAGAGGATTAAAGAATATCATTCATTTTGTTGATGATGTCATATGCGTGGGAGAAAACGATGAACAACACGTAGTACCATTAGCTAAAGTATTTGAAAAATTCAGAGGAGGCAATTTGAAATGCCGGCCTGAAAAAGTCAATTTATTTCAACCAAAAATTAAATTTTTAGGAGTGGTAGTGACGCAAGGAGAGATTCCATCTTCCATCTGTCAGGTTTTTTAACCGTCCTGCCTGACTGTGTCGTTACTTTTTCTTCTGTTTCTTGCGGTTTCTTTTTTTTAGGTTTAGCTAACGATATGAGGTCAAATTTTTTGTATTGTTTCTTCAAAAATTCTTGCCCTTTTAATTTTGTTTCTTTTGCTTGTGCGGCTGCTGAAGTTGGTTTTGATTTCCCTATTTCTTTAGCTACCATATGGTCTGATTCGCCGTTGGTCTCTTCGGAACTGAATTCCGATGATTCCGCATTATAACTTTTAGAGGTGGCACTTCGTGTTCTTGAGGTATCACCTGCCCTTCCTTCGTAGATTTCTACTCCTCTAGAAGTAGAGGGTTTACTCTCTAAGTCCTCGCTTTGAGTTTTTAACTCAGGAGATTTGAAAGACTCTTGAGAACTCTGAGGGGAATCAAAAGTTTTGCGGGGTTTCTCCATTGTTTAAATGCCATGTCTTCTGGGGGATGGGGCATTTTTTGCACTAGTGTTTCCCTCCATAAAGTCCATTGCTTAGGCTTGACCACGGACGCAGTTATATCATGATATGAATTGCTTCTACAAGACGTGGGTACGATAACCATAAAACATGGATGTCGACTTGTAACTAAAGAATCAACAGTTCAAACGCCGTTAATTGCCAAGAGTACAAATATAATAAGTCCTAAAATAATCAATTTTAAGGCAATCAACCTGTCGTATACTATTCCCAATATAGAGAGTGAGAAGATGAAAACCTCAATATGGTCCAAAATAGAAAAGAGTAAAGGAACGTTGCCACTTACAAAAACAAGAGAAGCATTAGACTCCCAAATCCCCCTTTTTACCAATGAGGACCAAAGATTAACTTACGTAGATAATAAATACGGATTATTCTCAGCCAATTTCTGGTGAAACATAATACTGACTGTATGTTTCATATTAGAGATTTACTTGACTTTACGAGCCTTACTGACTTTCAATTATGAAAGAATTTTGAGGATAAGAAGGCAAATCCCAAAAAAAGAACACGGGGAAATAGCTGAAATGCAGAAGTTAAACCCGGAACCCCATGAAAATCAATTAAAGAAATCCGATATGAGCTTTAAAAAATCAAGAGAATGTAAGTGTGACAAGGTAAAGCACAACAAAACACTACTGAAATATTCCAACTCTTGCATTTCAATTAAAGAAATCCAAAATGAACTTTGAAAAATCAAGAGAATGTAACTGTGACAAGGTAAACCACGACAAAACACTACTGAAATATTCCAACTCTTGCATTTCAAGGAAAGAAATCCAAAATGAACTTTGAAAAATCAAGCGAATGTAAGGGTGACAAGGAAAACCACATCAAAACACTACTGAAATATTCCAACTCTTGCATTTCAACGAAAGATATTCAAAATGAACTTTGAAAAATCAATAGAATGTAATTGTGACAATGTAAACCATAACAAAATACTACTGAAATATTCCAACTCATGAATTTCAACGAAAGAAATCCCAAACGAACTTTGAAAAATCAAGAGAATGTAACTGTGACAAGGTAAACCACGACAAAACCCTAATCAAATATTCCAACTCCTCCATTTCAAGGAAAGAAATTCAAAAATGAACTTTGAAAAATCAAGAGAATGTAAATATTATTTTTTTTTGTTTTTTTTTAAGTATGTTTCATCTCATTCAAACACATGTAAAAAAATTGAAAAAATACTTCATGTAAAAAAAATAATAAAAAAAAAGTTATAAAAAAACTTAAAAAAACTCAAAAATGGGGGGGCAAAAAGTTGGAAGGAGGGGGGCGCCCTTCGAGTTTGGGGATAGGGGACCTTTGGGGGGTTGATGTCGCTGCTGATTAGGGTCGTTGGTGCTTATGATCCTTGATGGTTCGTACTCACATACACCTTACTACTTGATTTGCAAGGATTTCTAAGGTTTGTTCTGAATTTCATCATTAAAATTATTTTCTTGCCATCTACATCTCTCTTAGTATCAACTTTTAGTATACTATAACGTTAGACTTTAATTTAAACTGACAACACTGTTCAAACACCACTTGTGTATTATACAGAACACATCGGAGAGGTAGAGCTAGGTCAACTCGCAATGTCATTCTATCATCATTAACCATTTTCATAGATTTATGTTGTCTCAAATTTATAACAAATTACCTGAGTTAACAAGCCCTTCGGGGTTACCTTAACTGCTAATCAGTTTAACCCTTTTTTTCTCCACCTT
The DNA here is from genome assembly GCF_049724085.1 of Artemia sp. Qi Xiang Cuo. Lineage (NCBI taxonomy): Eukaryota > Metazoa > Arthropoda > Branchiopoda > Anostraca > Artemiidae > Artemia > Artemia sp. Qi Xiang Cuo. The sequence goes on from NC_142794.1 coordinate 64,380,731, forward strand.
CATAAAATCCAATTCGCAAATACTATCTAGCTCTGTTTTTTTCTCTATTATTCAATTAATATCGTTTGTATAGTCCAATTCACGAAACCCTTCTCCCTTTTTTTCTCTACCTTCATAGGATCCTATCACTAATTAGAATCATTCACGCTCCTATTATTCAAACATTAATTAATATCGTTCATATAGTTCAATTCGCAAATGCTAAACCCTTTTTTTTGTAAATAGTTATTTTTTTTGGTAAATGATTCAACCGCATATTGGCATCAATTCTAGACATGTTACATTCTTAATCAAACTACTCTCGAGTTAAGGCAATTGTCCAAAAAAATATCTCACTTTTTGCAAGGGGAATCCCCGCTTTTACTGCTCGCTTTTTGCAATATGCACGTGGAAGGAACATAAACCCTTAGAATAGCACAGGAAGGAAGATAAACCGTTAAAATAGCATTGGAAGGAACATAAACCCTTAGAATAGCATAGGAAGGGACATAACCCATCCAAATCCATAAGTACATGCTCTGGAAAGACTTCAAGGAACATGAGGCAAGCAAATCCATAAGCACATGCTCTGGAAAGGTGCCATGGAACGTAATCCCCCCAAATAGCACAGGACGGAACATAGTCGGCTAGAAATGGAACGTACTACTCTACTCACGAACACATCATGTTTTCCTGAAATGTATCCAATAGATATTTTGAGACAGTCCTTTCATTCAAAATAGTACAAATATCATATAACTAGACTTTTGAGGTTGATACAAACCACCAGAGCCTGAGGGCGAAGTTATGCCCCTGGGGCATTTAAGGTTCTTCTGAAAGGGATGGTTGTATCAGCTTTAGAGGTGGCTCATTTGGTTGAATTGGAAGTTCTAGTTCCCTTTTAAGAGTCAATAGGAATTAGGTCAATTAGCCCCCCCCCCCCCTCAACTACCCCTCTTTTCACCAAATGCATCTGATTAAAATTGTACGATGGCAATTTTGTTTAAAATAGTCCAAAGAATATATAAAAATGCTTCCAGGGTTGGCACAACCCCCCAAGAGCCCTGGAGCTAGGGCTTTAAGATATGCCCTGGGGGCGAATGGGGTTTCTATGGAATGGGTCGTCGTATTAAATTCAGCTGGTTTCATTTGATTTTAAATTGGAAGTTATAGTGCCCTTTTTAAGAGTCAAAGTGATTTGAGAGAAATCTCCTCCCCCACACCCATCATTTCCCATAATAAACATCCAACAAAGTTTTGATACATCAATGTTTTTCAGCATTCTTGAAGGGTTCAGTAATTATGCTTAACAATAGTTGTAGTAGCAGTAGTGCCGTTAGTAGTAGTATGCAAATAGCAACCCTTTTTTCAACACCCCCTTCAACACACGATGAAATTTTTAACTTAAAACCATCAAACGTCCCTGAACCCTTTCTGATACATCCTCTTGACAATCTATATGGGCATAGTGTGTTTCGATTTATTTCAATACAGTTACGATATTCCCAAAATTTTCGCCTTAATACCCTTAGGTTTAATAGTTGTAGTACAAATGCCAGTAAATATAGTAGTAGCAGTAGGAGTACAGTTAATAGCAGTAGTCTTAGCTTTAATAGCAATAGTAGCAGTAATAGTAATAGTAGCAGTAGTTGTAGGAGTAGAAGCATTAGTATTATGATGCAAATATTGTCTTTTGGTTAGTCCAACATCCCCCACAACAAGCGTTGTAAGTTTTAATTTCACACACGAAACTGTTCCTAAGATATTGCTGATATGCCTTTTTGACAACCTGCATATGGATGGCAGGTTGTCATCCGTATAACAGAAATATTCTTTGAAAATTTCACCTTCATACCTTCATAGGTTGTGGATTTTGTGCTAGCCAGAAAACACTGTGTGTATTCATTTAATGTTGCTTCTACGATTACTGTAATTAATGACACTAATGGCATTAACTTGAAACTTTTAGGGAACGTTTAGGAGGATTTTCAATTAAACGAAAAACCTATATGCATACAGGTATTAAAAGGGCGTATAAGCATTATAGGGCACACAAGGACATAGGCAGCGATGTTCTATAATAGTTGGTAGTATCATTGATATTTTAAAGGGGTTAACTGGATTGAAAATTAAAAGTTTTAAAACCATCTTAAGAGTCAAAAGTGATTGGAGGGCAATCAGTTTTCCTCTATCTCATAGTTTTTCAGACAATTCCTGTCAAAATTTTAGGACAGACATTTTGTTCAGCATAGCTGAATGGTCTAATAACTATATCTTTAGGGTTATTGGTAGGTCAGCCCCCCCCCCCAGAGTTATGTAATTTGCCCATTATGCTTAAAAAGTAAACGTTGCTTTAAAATTAAATCAAAACACACTGTTTGTATTCTGGTTACCAATAAGACATCACAGCAATATACCAAGAACGACTGAGGGTTAAAATTTTCGGGGCTACTTCTATTACTATTTCTGCTCTTAAAATTTTACTAAATCAAAAGAGTGTAAGTGTATCCAAGCTGTAAAATAGCATCAATATTATTTTTTGGGAATTGTATTGGCTTTTATTTATCAGGTCAACTGGCTTTTATTTATCAGTAGAGGATTATATGACTAAATTAAACACTACTATTTTGTCATAAATTTCAAAAGATTTATGAAGTTAAAAATTGCTGAAAAAAATTTTCTTCAGCATATGAACAGCAGGACAAACTATAAATTCTTAAAGGAGAACCGGAAAGATTCAAACTATTATTTTCTTTTTCCCTGAAAAAGACTATGTCAATATAAAACGAACAAAAAATAATCAAAAAACTTTTTCCACAAAATTAAGTTTTTCAAAAAAAAGTAAAGAACTCCATTAAAATAAAAATGAACAAGAACAGAATCAAATAATCTACCAAGCATAAAACTACCACAAATCAGTATGAAAAAGTAAATGAGACCCCAAACGAACAGAAATTAAAATAAATAACAGAGTCAAACTCAAAACGAGTAGAAACTAATACTTACTTACTTACTTAGGTCCCGGCCATCCTCGTGGGACGTTTTGGTGCCACTCCCTCTGCTAGCTCCATGTTTTTCTTTTAGACAACACGAGAGACATGCAAAGTCGACATATCTTTATTTCATTTTTTATGGTTAATTCAGACGAGGTTACGTGCGCGCACGTAACCTAGTCTAAATTAACCTTAAAAAATGAAATAAAGCTATGTCGACTTTGCATGTCTCTCGTGTTGTCTAAAAAAAACAGTCTGGTTGAAAACGTGGAGTTTTCGTACTGCTCACCTTTTTGCAATGTGTAGGAAGCAGTGGGGAATCCCCGCTCCTTTGGAACGGTGCCAAGGAATGGCATGCAAATAGCATGTAGTTTCAAAACGTGTTTAATCACGTTTCTTGAATGAAGTATCTGTACTGTATACTCAAGAGGTGAAATCAATAAAGAGCTTGTTACTTACTTACAGATACTTTCATAATTTCTTGAATGAAATTTCCGTATTGTGTATCTAAGAGTTGACTTCAAGAAAGAAATTGTTACTTACTGAGAATTTTTTCATAATTTTTTGAATTAAATTTCTATATCATGTAGCTAAGTGAAAATTGTTTGTGATAAAGAGAAAAAAAGTTACTTGCGATTTTTTTTTCATAATTTCTTGAATGAAGTATCTGTACTGTATATCCAAGAGGTGGAAACAATAAAGAGTTTGTTACTTACTTACAAATATTTTCATAATTTCTTGAATGAAATTTCCGTACTGTGTATCCAAGAGTTGACTTCAAGAAAGAAATGGTTACTTACTGAGAATTTTTTTATAATTTCTTGAAATTAATTTCTACATCGTATATCTAACTCGTGAAAACAATAAAGAGTTTGTTACTTACTTAGAATTTTGTCATAATTTCTTGAATGAAATGTCTTTTTGTTTATACAACAGGTGACTTCAAGAAAGAAATGGTTACTTACTGAGAATTTTTTCATAATTTCTTGAAATTAATTTCTACATCGTATATCTAACTCGTGAACACAATAAAGAGTTTTACTTACTTACAAATACTTTCATAATTTCTTGAATGAAATTTCCGTATTGTGTATCTAAGAGTTGACTTCAAGAAAGAAATTTTTACTTAATGAGAATTTGTTCATAATTTCTTGAATTAAAGTTCTACATTGTGTAGCTAAGTGAAAATAGTTTGTGATAAAGATAAAAAAAAAGTTAATTACCTGCGATTTTTTTTATAGTTTATTGAATGAAGTATCTGTACTGTATATCCAGGAGGTGAAATCAATAAAGAGTTTGTTACTTACTTACAAATATTTTCATAATTTCTTGAATAATTTCCGTACTGTGCATCCAAGAGTTGACTTCAAGAAAGAAAATGGTTACTTACTTAGAATTTTTTCATAATTTCTTGAAATTAATTTCTACATCGTATATCTAACTCGTTAAAACAATAAAGAGTTTGTTACTTACTTAGAATTTTGTCATAATTTCTTGAACGAAATGTCTTTTTGTTTATCCAACAGGTGAATTCAAGAAAGAATTTGCTACTTAGACTGAGAATTTTTTCATAATTTCTTGATTTTAATTTCTACATCGTATATCTAACTCGTGAAAAACAATAAAGAGTTTGTTACTTACTAAGAATTTTGTCATAATTTCTTGAAATTTAATTTCTACATTGTATATCTAACTCGTGAAAACAATAAAGAGTTTGTTACTTACTTAGAATTTTGTCATAATTTCTTGAACGAAATGTCTTTTTGTTTATCCAACAGGTGAATTCAAGAAAGAATTTGCTACGTTGTGATAAAGAAAAAAAAAGTTACTTACTTGCGATTTTTTCATAATTTCTTGAATGAAGTATCTGTACTGTATATCCAAGAGGTGAAATCAATAAAGAGTATGTTACTTACTTACAAATATTTTCATAATTTCTTGAATGAAATGTCCGTATTGTGTATCCAAGAGTTGATTTCAAGAAAGAAATTGTTACTTACTGAGAATTTTTTCATCATTTCTTGAATTAAATTTCTACATCGTGTATCTAAGTCATGTAAACAATAAAGAATTTGTTACTTACTTAGAATTTTGTCATAATTTTTTGAATAAAATGTCTTTGTTTATCCAGCAGGTGAATTCAAGAAAGAATTTGCTACTTACTTACAATTTTTTCATAATTTCTTTTAAGAAATTTCTGTATTGTGTATCCAAGAGGTGACTTCAAGAAAGAATTTGTTGCTTACTTACAATTTTTTCATAGTTTCTTAAATGAAGTTTCTGCATTTTGTATCCAAGAGGTGACTTCAGGAAAGAGTTTGTTAATTGCTTACAATAGAACTATTCTAAAGAATAAAGACGGGTTAAGCTTAAAGGTATTTATTGCTTAAACGTATTAACAGATTTTTTTTTTGAGAAAAAAACATAACAACAAATGTTTACATAAAAAAAAAATAGTACTTAGAGTTCACTCTGAAACATCCACAAACGATGGTCCCATGATATAGAATAGTTTTTACCGTGTCTTATGGATTTATCACGATCAGGTATGTTCTTAGGTATCCACTGTGCGAAGAACCTAACCTCGTCTTCAGGACGGTGATAGCGCCCTTCAAATTTAGGACACTTAAACTCTTCAAGATTGAAAAGTGGAATCCTAGGGTCACACTTTTGAATTAAAACTTTATCTGTAGGTACATTGCCCTTTACGTAGAGCGCTTCAACCCCAAAAAAGCTGCAAATTTCACTGACTTCCTCCTGAACATCTCTCAGTTCCCGACCAGCATTATTAAATGGTGTAATCACTCTCGTAAAGTCCCAACCTGTTTATATAACGTAATGTAGTACTCCACAAGGTTTTATCATACTCAAACATGTTATAGCTCACTATCCAATGATAACAGTCAATTTCTTCGAATTCCAAAGACAATAATAAAAATGCACATTCAAATATAACACCGCAAGATGATTTTTTCAAACTGATAAATTCTGTGTCATACAGTCCTATCATCTTGGAAGTTATTAATGTAGTTGTTAAGTAGAAAAATACTTCATCAAACTTTTATATCTTCACTCAAGGTTGAATGGAGTTATGGCTAGGGGGGATGAGTCCTAAATCCATCTGAATTCATTGTGGGGAGGAGTCATAAAACCCCTGGAAGTCATTGCGAGGAGGGGTCATTGAACTCTCGGTAACTGATAAATTCTGTGTCATACAGTCCTATCATCTTGGAAGTTATTAATGTAGTTGTTAAGTAGAAAAATACTTCATCAAACTTTTATAGCTTCGCTAAAGGTTGAATGGAGTTATGGCTAGGGGGATGAGTCCTAAAACCATATCATAGATTTCAGACAACACACACCAACGAAAGACTAAGAAATCTAGCTCTGAAAAGTCCAACTAGCAAACTACACATCCCAAATCATAATTTTCCGACAACACACACCTATGAAAGGGGTAAGAAATCCAGCTCGGAAAAGTCAAAAATAGCAAACCACCCATCCCAAATCATAGGTTTCAGACAACACATACCTATGAAAGACTAAGAAATCCAACTCCGAAAAGTCAAAAATAGCAATCCATACACCCCGAAACATAAGTTTCAGACAACATTCACCTACGAAAGACGGGAGCCCCGGGAGGGCCTTTGAGGGTCTGAGGGGGGGCCTTTGAGGGCTGGGTGGTCCTTTGAGAGCTTGCGGGACCTTTGAGGACCGGTGACTTCCTTCAGGGTTGGGGTAGGAGGATCGGAACCCTTTGAGGTTGGGGTAGGGGACCTCGCAACACTGTTCAAATGGAACTTGTGTATTATAACGACCACAGAGTTTCATCTTCAAATCCTCTTCTAAAATCACCTTTTAAAATGTCACTATACCCTCCATGTAACTTAGCCCCTGTATAACCGAAACCCTGTACAACTGAACCCCTGTGCTACTGAACTCTCGTGCTACTGAACCCTCGTGCAACTCAATCCAATTTAACTAAACCCCCGTGTAACTGTACCCCCTTTAACGGAACCCTCGTGCAACTCAACTCCCCATGCAACCCATGATTTCTCATAGGCCATTGGGCTAATTTGGCTTTTGTGTGTGCCCCCATTGTTTTTTTGTGTGGGTTCCATTGTAACTGAATCCCTGTGTAACTGAACCCCAAGCAAGTGAATCCCCATGCATCTGAACCCTCGTGCAAGTGAGATCCTTAACTCCTTACTCTTTATTGTGAAGTTGGCTTTTTTTCCAAATTTTTAAAGAAAATTTGCAATTGAAAAAAAAAGATTTTTCAAAGCATTAAAAAAAAACTTTCGTTTAACGAGCAGGGTGTTGAAAAGGGGGGAGTCCCCCCCCCCCTTATATACAAAGTAACTTCAATCTGTTATGAGTTTTAAACTTGCTCCTTACTTTAGTTGAAAAAATCTTTTATATTTTGTTTAATTACATTTCATGAGACTCTAAAGTTTCAGACAACACACGCCTACAAAATACTAAGAAACCTTAATCACTAGATTATTGGAGAAATCACTAAATCAACAAAAAAATCATTAAAATCTAGTGATTTTTTTTCCAACGAATGGCAACTCTGATTTTGTCACACCGCTAAATTTCTTACATAGAACCATTCTAGTCTTCAGTATTTGCAATAGTGCTCCTGGCTCAACGCAAACCATCTTGAGAAATGATAGTTTGCTTATTCCTCCCAGAAAATTAACTCCCCTGTGACTAATTCCCCCCTCCCCCCTGGAAAGATCCTTCCCTGAGGACCTCCTGGTAAATTCCCCCCAGTGGAAAATCCCCCTACATGTAAAAGAGATTTTCAGTCTCAAATTCTTTTCGAAAAACAACTTTTAAGAGCCGTTTTTTTCTCGTGTTAATATCTTGTAAAAGATAAACTCGCTTTTTTAGCATTACAATTTATACTTGTAGGATTAAAAATTCACCCATCTCGATGGGACATTTGATAAACAGATTAAATATACACTCGAAAGCTAGCCTAGTTTATGAATGACTGTTCTGTTTTCACAGTTTACATAATAGAAAAAAGCATGCTTTGCCGTTTCTATCGAATATAATCATTATATTTTAAGATTTTGTATTGTTGGAGGGGAGGGGGGTTAAGTCCCTCTGAAATTTGAATTTACCTGATCTCTGTTTGGATTTTGATGTTGATCAAATAGTTCATAATAACTGAGGGTAAGTAAGGAGAAATTATAACGTATATGATGAGATTTGCCCACTCCTTGCATTTTGATCAAATGTCTTTGGAAAAAGGGTAGCGAAAAAAAAGCTATATTTTTTTTTTTTAGATTGAGAACCTAGATTGGATGATTACCATTACATAACACGTGACGGCTATTACGAAGTATGGCAATGGCGTAATCATTTCTATTGTATACTAAGAAGAAAACTAAGTAAAGGCGAGATAGAGGCGTTAACGCATGGAGGGTTGCGCGTATCCAGTTGTTGTCAAATGTCTCATCAGGAAGCTCAAGAATGATTGTGTTAACCTGGTCATGGGGGGAAGAACGAGGGAAAATAATAGTCTTTTTTGTGCATTATGATACATTTAATAAAGCTGATTTACTTGTTTGAATGAAGTCCTATTCCTACAGGTTAAGTTAGAATAAAAGAATCAGGTAACAATCCCTCCCCCCTCATGTAACTGAACCCCTGTATAACTGAACCCCCGTGCTACTGAACTCCTGTGCTACTGAACCCCTCATGCAACTTGATCCCCATTTAACTAAACCTCCGTGTAACTGCACCCCCCCCCCCTTAACTGAACTCTCGTGCATCTCAACCCTCCATGCAGTCCATCTCCCTCAAAACACTTTTCAGTCATTTCTCGTTATTATTTTTTTTTATTTCTAAACTATTTTAAATTGACAATACTCTCCAGAACATTACTTGTGTATTATACAATACATAATCACCCTATCTCCTCCAATTCGCAAATCCCCCCTCGTTCAACTGAATCCCTCCATGTAACTGAACCCCTGTATAACCAAAACCCTGTACAACTGAACCCCCGTGCTACTGAACTCTCGTACTACTGAACCTTCATGCAATTCGACCCCATTTAACTAAACCTCCGTGTAACTGTACCCCCCTTTAACTGAGCTCTCATGCAACTCAACCCTCCATGCAACCCATCTCCCTCAAAACACTTTTCAGTCATTTCTCGTTAAATTGACAATACACTCCAAAACATCACTTGTGTATTATACAGTACACTATCATACCCCTTTTTTTTACAAAGGTTAATCAAACCCTTCCGATTGTAAAAGCATTGAAAAATTTTCCAATCACTAATTAATGAATTGTAAAGAAAACTATTCCTTTTATTCAAATCCTAATCACCAATCAAGTTATACTCGTTCCTCTTGGCAAAGGTGTAATCACCTGTAGAACAGGACCGTCAAATCCCAATCACCAATCAAGTTATACTCGTTCCTCTTGGAAAAGGTGTAATCACCTGTAGAATAGAATTACTAGAAAAACCTGTTTGGTAGAGGGGCGCCCTCAAATAGCATGGTCCTATACAGGCAAGCAAATAACATGGAAATTGCTATATGTCCACGCAAAGTATAAGGTTGATTACTACTGACGTGGCTGAACCAGCGCAGTTGCTGCTTCTTGATTTTACTTAGAATGGTGTCAGTGTACTGGAGCCTTTGGCGTATTTCCACATTTGTGATTCGGTCAGTGTATTTGATTCAAGCAATGCGACGGAGGCATCTTATCTCAAAAGCTAGAAGTTTTCTTTTGTCTTCTGTTTCACATCCATAAGTAACTATGGGGACTACTAAACTGTTGAATAGGCGCATTTTGAGTTTGTTGGCTAGGTGGTTGCTTTTCCAGAGGTTGGCTAGGTTTCACGTCAGAGCTATGGCAATTATCTGAGGAGAGTAGGCTACCAAGGTACAGGAAGTGGTCAACTGTTTCAACCCCTCTCCCGCCTATGGTCACAATAGGCGGGTTGTCTAGGTTACGTCTCGTAGTTACCATAACTTTGGTCTTGTTGGCATTGATCTCCATCCTAAACGGCTTTGTGGTATCGTAGAGTTTATCAGCTTGTGCCTGCAGTTCTTGTGCAGAGTTGGCTAGCTCAACAATATCATCAGCGTAGGCAAGATTGTCTATCAGCAGCCCTTTTATTGTTGCACCATATTCCGACTGCATCAGTGATAGAACGACATTTAGAAAGAGGTTGAAGAGATGTGGTGATAAGATGCAACCCTGAAGTAGTCCTGACGAAGTTGTGAACTCTTCTGACAGCCCATCAACGGTTATTGCTTGGCCTCGGAACTGGTCGTACAGACTCTTGATTACTTGGACTATCTCATAAGGGATCCCATAGTAAAGGAGGATTTGCCAGAGTCCTTCGCGTCATATCATGTCAAATGCCTGACGGAAATCAACGAATAGTTGGTAGAGCTCTTGGTTGAATTCGATGTGTCGTTCCATGAGTTGTCGAACGACGAATATCTGATCGATTGTGAATCTTCCAGGGCGGAAGCCGGCCTGATACTCTCCAATGGCAAAAGCAGGTGTTGCTTGTAAGCGTCGGAGAAGGGCTTTTGTCAGGACACGTGACTGATGGCTCGTGAGGCTGATCGGACGGTAGTTTACGCACTCTTTCTTTGACCCCTTTTTGTGAATAGGTACAATGGCAGCCTTGCACCATTGACGGGGTACGTGGCCGGTTTCCCACACCGCAGATACAATGGCGTGGTACGGATCAGTTACATCATCCGATCCGACGTTAATGTATATTTTGGCTTTTAGAAAGCATGGGGGTTTTGAACCCTATTCATTTTAATCTCTGCTCGTTTTGAGTCTGACTCTGTTATTTATTTTAATTTCTGTTCGTTTTGGGTTTCATTTATTTATTGATACTGATTTGTGGTAGTTGTATGCTTGGTAGATTATTTGATTCTGTTTTTGTAAATTTTTGGTTTATTGGAGTTCTTACCTTTTTCTGAAAAACCTATTTGGTGAAAAAAGTTTTTTTTTAATTAATTGTAGTCAAAGACTAAAAGTTTCGTGTTTCTAAACCATGTCGTCAGCACTGATGTCTCCCTTATCAGGAATCTCTTTAAACACGAATTTCGTCCATTCTTACTCGTGAAGCAAAACCTGAAATCACCTTGATTGAATTTTGTATTTGAGTAACACAACATTCGCTCAACACTTCGAATCGAAGTGTTGAGCAGATCGAAGAGCTTAATGTCTTTCACGTCATCGCAACGAAGTAAGGCATCACTCGAAACGTCGTTGAGATCAAGATGTTTACTGTCACTATTTCCAACAATTTTTGGTGCCTACGACGCTTCTTTTTCGTGGTCTTTTTTGCTTTTGTTTTCTCGCTTGCTCTATTTCATCTTTCTCAGGTGGGTTGGTAATTATTTTGGTGTGTCCCCAATTGTGGGCTTGTCGTCCTAAAATAGCAGGCTAATAGCGGACACAAAGGGGAAATGTCCAACATTTTCAGAAAGAGACTATAGGTCTACTTTCAGTCTAAGGGGCCTCAGACGATGCAAAGGATCTTAGGTTTCAGGCACCATAACTACTGGTCTCTCTGTTACTGCAAAGGGTAATATATCTTGATCCGATAAAATATCTCTGTAGAATGGGTAAATTTATGTTGCATGAAAATCAGACTCAATGTTCACCGTCCTAAATTTTTTCCAGAAAACACTGAGAACTAAACTGTGCCACTTCATAGGCAGAAATTTACTTTTGGAATGGCGGTTATTCAGATGTAGAAGAATAGTACATGTTTTATCTGGTTTCGTATAATTCACAAAATCCCTGACAGATTCAAGCAAAGTGTTACCGTTGACCCATTTGCTTCGGTTAACTAGACCTAGCGCTCATGGTGACTAATCGCTTAGCATACGAGCTGCCAGAGGCATAGTGCTACCAGACATAATGCAAAAGCAGACAATTTTCACGATTTCACTACGTTCGGCGGAGGTAGTACATGGAACTCTTCACACCGTTAGAGATAAAATTTGAGATTGAGGCAGGACGGTTGGAATCAACATTCCATATTCTGTCAAGTTATCTTGTCAGAATATGGAATGCATTTACTTTTTACTGAGTGGAAAAAAATTATTGTCAAGGATTCATCTGTATGTTTCTATCCTAAATACCTACCTTTTAGAGACAATGTTGGTTCAAACAAACACAAAAATGTACGACCCCATGAGTTGTCTGGCGACATCAAAGAAACTTGAAAAATAGTTTCAATCAATGGCACCCAATCGTTTGCTCTAAAATCTTCCTGTGTGAGCTAACTTTTTCCCAAAAAATCCTACTGCAAATCCAGCAGCCTCGGTAACTCTATTAAGTTCCGAACAGAGACCTTTGAAAAAAAAATTACGTGTAAAAACACTTTTTTCCAAAATAAAGAAGAAACGGTTGTATGTATCTAGATCCAAACTAGTACGATAATAAGGCTCTAGATGGTGCACCTGTCTTGATTTTTGAAGGGTTTTTGCTAGACCACTAGGGGTTCAGACATTACTACCGAGATCAATCCCGCGTCCGGTTCAACCCCGACTTCCCCTATGATTTGATTCCTTACTTTATTCTCTTTTGGAACATCATATTCCCGTTTCTGACAATGAAACCCTTCCTCTGATGGTTTCAGATATAGCCTAAGATAGGCAATATATGGAAAATTGAAACAATAAAATGTTTAGTTTACAATATGCAGCACGTTTTTATCAATCAAATTATCATGTTTACTTCCATTATTATCCATCATTATTATCAAATAATATTTTACACACAATTCCACTGTATTAACTTAGGCGAAACTGAATGTAATCGGGTTTAGGATAGACCAACCCGTTATGCAACACATCACGAGATGAAAAACAACGAAGAAATATATATTAGGGCTAAGTATGGGACCATCGCGGGGGTGGGGTGTACTTTCAGATACACGATAATGATATTCCAAAAGAGCATAAAATAATTAATCTAGCAGTAATTTTTTTTTATGTTTATTAAATGTTTCCTAATATATAACGGCACCGTATGAATTTAGTTTTGTTGGTATTTCTTGTACTTTTATATATAACCCAGATATATCATATCTATCATACAAGAAATATCATACAAGAAGATATCCAATATAACCCTGCCAGAATCAGTTCTTATTCCTGCTATAATTAAAGCGACAAGAATAGCCCCACAGTTCACTTATACTGATTAATTTCACCAGAAAACTAGTAAATAGAAATCATACCCAGCTAATTTTAGGTATATGTCCATGACTTTATTTCTAAGGGACCAGACCATTCCTTTGAACAGCAAAAATAGACATGATATATGAAAATATTCAAAATTTTTAGAACAAAAATCATAACATTTTGGAGAAGAGGCAATTGGTTCTGATAAAGAAAAGGCCAAATGTGCATACATAAGGGTAATGAGAACCATAGGAATACAAAAAGTTACAACTTGTTTTCTGTGCAATGTGTTAAATATTTAAAGAAAAATAAAATGGCTTTACATGGATTACATGAATTATATTAATATTCAATTGTGGCCTTTTGTTCTAATATGAACTTGATGAAATAACTGGGACGTAATATGGGACCATTCAGGGTGGGGGATGGGGTATATTATCGGAGTAGTGAATATTATGTTTGCAAAGAGTGTTAATGAGTGATCAAATTGTGCTACTTTTCTTTTATTATAGGGTTTCGTTCAGATGAACCACTCTCCCAGATTGTTACCCAATCAAATTAATAAGTAAAACCAAGTTACATTAATATAATTATCGTAGTTAAATTAAAACAATTATACAATCCTGAAAAAGGCTTATGCCAGCTTTGCCGCCTCTGACTCAAACTACCATTCTTGGCTTTGTCTCCAATTGGCCAATGGCTTAAACAGCATGTTTATCTTTCGGGTATTGAATTAATCTAAAATTCAGCATATATACCGAGGCCATGACCATAAAGCCTCACTCCAAGTTGCCTGCTTGAGGGGCTGAGCCCCTGAACTCTGACAAAACGGCTTGGAAAAGCTTTACACAATCCCTTAAAGTTACCCTTAGTAATTTAGGCCCTTTTGGGATATGATTAAATTAAAAATAATGAGCCCTCTTAAAAATTGGATAAATTTTCCGATTAACTGAGCTCAGAAATACACATAGCCTAGTTGTAAAATCAGAATTCAATCCTGAATCTAAATATAATATTCACTTGCATCACCAATTAACTTTACCCCTACCCCTTAATATATTCTACCTAATGGTAGAAAATATAACCAAAATTATATATATTATACTTTGGGTTGGCAAATTGGAATATTTCGTTGTTGAAGTTTGTTACCTGAATTGTCTCTGGGGGGGGGGGGTGGAAACCAACGCAAAAGCGAATGCGTTGGTTTCAGCAGCAACCGAATTTAGTTTTATGTTCACGATGGCTATGCTAGAGTTTGTAAGTGCCATAATGCTCTCTGTCTCTAAGGCGCTGTAATCTGAAGATTTAGACTTAGTTGAGTCTGTCGGCATGTTAAGCTAGGTTCTGATACTTTACTGCAGTCAAAACAAAATAATTTTGAAACAATTTTTCAGAAAGCCTATGAGCTTGCACAAGAGTTAAATGTGACTCCGGCTATTTAAGGATCCGCAGCTACTGGTGGATTCTTTATCGTTAAAGAATTCTTTCCATCTTTCAAGTTTCATCTTTGAATCGCTAATCTCATTTCCGTCCTTTGTCCAGGATCACTGGCGTTTACGGCTCTTTTTTCCAACTTAACTAGCGTACTATTCTAAAAACTGCTCTGCTGTTCCTCTTGTTGAACAGTACTTCGCAGTCTTCGCATTTCTTCCGCAGGTGGTTACGTAGTGCCTTTCTGATCTCTCGCTCTACTCTTCTCTTGAGGAGCTTGCAAGTACCACTGATCATATTTTATTTAAAGCCAAAAACATCTCTCAGTCTATCCACCGAAAGTCCATCAACGATAATGAGTCCATCAAGGTTTTTTATCGCGAGTTATTGTTCAAACCTTACTTTGCTTCATTTATTGAAGAATTTGATCAAAGATTTTTGCGCCATCAGCAGGCATCTTTCAAAATCAAAAGGCTTTTGCCAGCTAACAGCGAGTCATTAAAAATTAATGAATTTGTGAACGCTGTTGCTGTTTACGAGGCATTTCACGGGGGTAGACGTGCGCCCCAATGTGAGTTATTCCTTTGGAACCAGAAGTGGCTCGGAATGTCTGAGAAACCATCAACTGTTGCTTCGACTCTTGCGTCATGCGATGCAAGATTTTTGCCATGCATTCGAAGGCTTTTGGCGATTTTTCAGACATTACCAGTGACTACCGCTTCTGCTGAGAGGAGTTTTAGCTGTCTTAAGCGATTAAAAACCTATCTGCGGAGCTCAACGGGGGAGGAGCGTCTGAACAGTCTAGCTCACATAACCCTGAACCACAATATCCAGGTCGATGCTGACCAAGTTTTTGATCGATTTGCAGCCGCAAAAGACCGGTGGTCGTTACTATGAGAGGTTAGGTTGTCTTTTGTTGCTCATTTCTTTAAGTGCAGTTGATTCTGTTTTTTAAACATTAATTGTGCTTCATCCTCTGTAAACATTGTTAATATCAATACATTTCTTGCTTTCATGGCTGCTATATTGGGTAGACTGAGGCCCCCACCCCTCCGAAACCAAATTATGGGTAATTGTCTTTGATATAACATTATTTTTTATTTATTTGGTTCTCTAAAACAAGGGTCCCATAGGCAAATATAAGGAATAATTCACTTCTTTCTTTTATATTTTCTAAAATTCTGCCGATTCGTGGCAGTTCCAAAACATCTACTCACCCAAAATAGAAACTCTCACTGCTTCTAACCTTTTTTTAATTCCGACTTTGTTGGCAAAATTTTGTCATCCATTCTCAAACAAAAAATGTCTACAAATAGAAATACTCATGACAAGTGTGTACTTTTCATTTTGTTTACCTAGCTACCCGCCCCCCTCCTCATACCCCCCGCCTGAAATCTTGCACTATGATAGATAATTTTCGAGCTCACATGACTGCTATAAAAAGATAGACTGACACCCCCCCCCCCCCCAAAAAAAAAAAAAAATCCTGGATACGCCACTGAAATATATATATATATAGTCTTTCGCTACGATACCTACTCTGAGCATAATAGAGCTGAAGCACATATCCGCGACTGGAATGACCACTTTAAACAAGCTTGTACATGGACAGATAAAGATAGCAATAAGCCTTTTGAAGAGCAGCGCTTATTCCCTGATATTTTCAAGACTCTGAGTAAAACCT
>NC_142794.1:64557937-64591685 GCF_049724085.1 Artemia sp. Qi Xiang Cuo
TTGCTCATATGTATGTTCTTCATATAAATTCCACCATCAGCAAGTTCCAAATGGCAGTAAAAATGGCACTTTTGGTACCATGTCTCAAGTGGAAAAGTTGGGGCTATTGGGCTAGCAGGACTTAAAAGAGTTATGTTTAATGGCTCATTTGATAGCTATTGTTCATATATGTGCTTTTTTTTTTATAAATTTTACCATTTGTAAGTGCAATGTAGTACTGAAAACAACACTTTTGGTTCCACTTCTTCAGTGGAAAAGCTCTGGAGTACAAAACAGGTACTATTGCAATATTTATGTTTCAGAGCCCTTAACTGGAGGTTTACAAGAACCCCTCCTGTACACTCCTTCTCCCAGCCCCCTTAGTATGTTTCATAAATCATCTGCTCATCAGTAAGCTATTGACTAATGACTCAGTTAAAAGCTTTTGCTTGTAGTTACTAGGTTTTTAAAAATTCTATTATCTATTAGATTTCACAGATTTCAATGTTAACTAGTTTCTGGGGAGAATTTGCAATGCACTCTTTGTCATGGTTGAAGCATTAGCTTCAATCTAGTAAAGAGCAAACCGCAGCCCATAGTAACTAAAAGTTAAAAAATGTTAAAACAGCCTTTTTGTTCTTCTCCTTTTTCCCAGGCCTAGTGGGTTAATAGAACATCATAGAAAGTGTCAAAAGTTTGTTTTGTCAAAAAATTTCAAAAAGTCAAGTAGTCATACCTGTCAATTGGGCAAATTTTGGTAAATTTTTGGCAGTTCATATTATTGACTTACAAATAAAGTAAACATACTACTCAATGCCTTTTTTATGCTTTTTCCAAGTATAGCAATCATTTTTGTTGGAAATGGATTTATGCCTACCCCTATATATACCAATTCAAGGTATATATTTGCACATTAGGGGGGGGTTAAGTTTATTTCTGATGCAAATGAGAGGTAAGTTTAAACTTACACCCACCCCCTTGATGTGATAAATACCCTGAATTGGTATATATACCAATTCAGTATTTTCATTTGGCCTTTAAAAGCCCCATTTTTGCTTGTTTTTCTTTCTTTATGTGAATTGGTATATATATGGGTGGTGGTAACATTCATTTCTGACAAAAATGATTCTTATACTTGTAAAGAGCATAAAAAAGGCATTGAGTAGTATGTTCACTTTATTTGTAAGTCAATAATATGAACTGCCAAAAAATTCACCCAAATTTCTAAGACTTAGAAATCAGAAGTAGGTAAACATGGAAGCTTGGCAATACCTTTCTAAAGCATATTATTGGCCCTGGATTCATTACTGTAAGTTTTGGTAAAATTCTACTTTAGCTACTTTTGGCTATATTGAAAAGGGGTTAGGTTAGGAAAATGAAACTTTCAGGGATGGGTCTATAGGCTAAAGTATGTTCTGGGAAGACATTGTGAAGTACCTACCTCCACTCCTTCTCCCTCTAGAGGGTCCTGGCCTTTGATGACCTTTAAAAATCTGAGTTTTATAAAATTGAAATCCTGCAAAATAGATCTTTTGCTTAAGTGGCTTAATTAAGGTTTTCCTAAAATTGTTGGGTACTTCCTCTTTTTCAAAAATCATATTCATAATCTTCAGTAACTTATTTCTAACCTCAGAGCCACCATATTTAAGAAACTCATTTACCCCCCTACCAGCACCTGGAGCCTTATTATTTTTTAATCCTTTTAGTACTGCTGCTGATTCCTCCTCACAAAGCAAATCTTCCTTCACATCCAAGGTATCACAAACTTTTTTCATTTTCCTCTATATCTTTTCCTGCAACTCTATCTTGGTTAAGCAATCAAAATGTTTGGCCTATCTCTCTTTAGTTTTTTCTTAATTGCTAATTGCAGCCCCATTTCTATCTTTAACTGGGCCAAGTCTGGATTGACTACTCCCTCTCAATTTGTTAACATGCCAATACAATATTTTACTATTATGCGGTCTAGCTGAATCTTCCTGACGCTCGGCAATTTTATTCATGGCCTCCACTTCACGCCTCTATAGTTCCGATTTTATTACTTTCTCGACTTTTTTTTACCCTCTTTTTGTTTTCATCTGATTTACCACTCAAAGAATTCTTGCGAAATTCACTTTTCGTTTCTTTTAAACATAAAGCTTTTTTACTAGTTTTCTTAGCTGCAGTTCTAGACAGCCTGAGGGAAAGAAATTTGATCTGAGCAAACTTGGGAAAACAGGGAGCATTTTCATAATTTTGCAATTAACTAGGCTCACATATTTACTTGATGATCAGGTTTCAAAGGCAGTATATTTGCATAAATATTAATGTGGAACATATTAGAAAGTCTAATGGATTCCTGTTATTCAGGTTTATTATATTAAAATGAGCATGGATTAACTGAAAAAATTTCAGCCCCAAGGCAAGAACTGAAAATTATCCAGTTTATAAATTTTTAACAAGCAGGATTTATCATTGGGAGGGGAGATTTTTGATCCAAGATGCATCCAAAAAAACTAAGGGTATCAAAGTGAAATTTTGGGGAATATTGAGGGTTATGTTCAGTTAAATCAAAAGATACTATCTGCATCCAAGTTATCAAAAAGCCATATTTGAAATATGTTAAGAACAAGTAAGGGTATTAACTGAAACTTTCAGAGCCACCCTATAACCATTGCAGCTGTAAATGTGACTTTTTGTGACTGTAACAGTGTCTACTTCTGTCTGCAATAACCTATGACTATGACTGGGGCTGCTTGCAACCGGTACTATATTTACTTGTGGGTACTTTCAGGAAATGTTAAAGGATGCTGAACAAAATTTAAATACACTATGGTTGTGCTTATTGTCAAAGGGGCACATCTGCAATATCTTGGGAGTGGCTCAGGGCATTAAGTTGAAACTTCCAGGGCATATTTAACAGTGTTTGAACCTCCAGGGAATGTCTAGGGGGATTTTAAGCTCAATCAAAAGAAATTCTGTGTATCCAGGTTATCAACAGAGTAGGCTATATCTGCAGTATTTTAGGTGACTAAGGGTTAGAATATTCAATCAAAACATCTCAGTTGTCAGAAGGGCATATATGAAACATCCATGGAACAATGAATGAAATTTAGTTGAAAATTTGCGGAAATATTGAGGGGGTGTTAAAATAAATCAAAAGTTGCAAATAGAGCTATTAAATTAGAATTATATATTTTTATTCTTATGCCAGAGACTAAAGTATGTTTTGAGAAGATATTGTGAAGTACCTACCTCCACTCCTTCTCTATCTAGAGGGTCCTGGCCTTTGATGACCTTTAAAAGTCCAAGTTTTATAAAAGTAAAATCCTGCAAAATAGATCTTTTGCTTAAATGAAGTACAACAAAATTGTTTTCAGCTTCACAACTTTGCTAAATCCCAATTTATAAGGGTTTAAAGATATGAAAATATATTTCCTAAATTTTGAAAAAAACAGTGATAGTCTACTCAAATAACAGGAATTATATTTTCAGAACTAAAGCAAGAGAAAAAGAAACTAATAACTGAAAACTAAGGTAAAATGTTGTTTTGCCAAAACTTCAATAAGGTAAAGACCTGTCATGTAGGCAAGGTGGTAAATATCTACCAAATCATATTATTGACTAATGCATAAAGTGAATATACCACTCAATGCCTTTTTTATGCTGTTTAAAAATTTAATAATAATTTCTTTTATAAATGATTTTTAGCCCCCCCCCCCCCTATAAATGCCAATTCAGGGTATATATTTCTACAATAGGGGGGGTGGGGGCAAATTTTGTTTCTTATTTAAATGGGTGTTAATTTTAAACTTTACCCCCGCCCCCCCCCCGACTGTAGAAATATATACCCTTAATTGGTATATATAGAGGGGGGCTGACATTCATTTCCAATATAAATGATTATTATAGGCTATTTGTAATAAGCATTAAAAAAGGTGTTGTGTGGTATATTCACTTTATGCATAAGTCAATAATATTATTTGGTAGAAATTTACCAAAATTTGCCCCCACCCCCCCTAATGTAGAAATATATACCCTGGATTGGTATGAATAGAGGAGGGGGGGGGGCAAAAATTCATTTCCAATAGAAATGATTACTATATTTATAATCAGCATAAAAAAGGCATTGAATGGTATATTCCCTTCAGTCATAACTCAATAATATGATTTGGTATATATTTACCAGCTAGGCAAATTTCAGGACCCTTTAGAGGGAGAAGTAGTGGATGTAGATACTTCAAAATACCTTCCCATGACATACTTTAGCCTGTAGACCTATCCCTGAAAGTTTCATTTTCCTAATCTAACCCTTTCGAAGATAACAAAAAGTAGCTAAACTAGAATTGGTAAAGTTCTATGAAATCATATTATTGAGTTAGGACTAAAGTGAATGCATCATTTGATGCCTTTTTTTATGCTGATTATGAATATAATAAGCATTTCTATCGGAAATGAATTTCAGCCCCCCCCCCTATATAGGCTATAGCCTACCTAACCTATCCTGGTCAATATATACCAAAACATATCTTTGATTTTGGAATATATTTTAAAAACAAATCGAGGCCTTTTTTTATTCTTATTGTAAATATAATAAGCTGTTAGTTTTGCGATTGATTTCAGCCCCCCCCCCCTATTTAGGTACATTCAGATTTAGGTTAGGTAAAGACTATATAGGGGGGGGGGGGGCTGTGATTAATGTCCGACTGAAATGCTTATTATGCTATATTTGTAATCAGCATAAAAAAAGGCATCGAATGGTGTATTCAATTTATTTGAAACTCAATAATATGATTTTGTATATATTGATCCCTAACCTAACCTAACCCTGAATTGGCATATATAGGGGGGGGGGCTGAAATTCATTTCCAATAGAAATGCTTATTATATTAGCAATCAGCATAAAAAAGGCATCAAATGGTGTAGGATATTCACTTTAGTCCTAACTCAATAATATGATTTTGTAGAACTTTACCCTAGAATTTTACCACAATTGCATTTCAAAACTAAAACCAGAGTAGGCTTACAAGAAACTGAAAATATGTTGTCTTGTCAAAATTCCAATAGGTACCTCTCAAGTAAGCAAATTTCTAAGAATTAGAAATCAGAAGAGGGTTAACCTAGCAGCTTGGCAATAGGCCTACCTTCCTGGAATATTATTTTAGACCTGTATTCATTACTTAGCCTAGTTATAGCCTATTTTCCAAACCTAATCTCCTTTCCAAGACAGCCAAAAGTAGCTTTTCTAGAATTTTAATAAATTAATAGGCATAATATATCTAAAGTGAATTTTTAGTCAAAATCTTAATTAGAACCAACTGATTTTAGCTATAGCTTACTGTTATAAGCTTCAAGTATTCAGGATCAGGGGTATAAGCTTCAAGTATTTTCCACAGAAATTGCCAAATATACACAAATTGTGGCTATAATTTGTTTTATATTAAACACCAAATTCAAAACAATTTTTAGTTAATAAGGAAATATCGATAAAAAAATTTCTAATTTCTTAAAATTTGTAAATTTTCCAATAATCATAATATTAATCTTTGTAAGATAAAGTTGCTATAATTTTTGCCACCTCTCCAAGTTGATTCAAGGTAAAATCTTCTGTCAATAGATGGCTATAAAGCTAAATCTTCACAAAAACTGATAGGAAGAATACCGCCAAGTTTTGCGGTCAAGTACTTGCAGTAGGTTGTGGAACCTGAGACTTCTGGGAAAAAAGTTCGACTTTTTCTCACAATTCTCTGAGAACTACTCATGAGACACAAGGGCCGTGTCATTACAACAATAAGAAGCTTTTTTAAAAGTACTAAAAAACATTAGCGCGACCATGAAGAGTGAGGTATTGAGGAGGGGGTAACCCTCCTCATATGTGCAATAATTTCTGTTCATTTTGACGTTCCTCCTTACTTTCAGCTGAAAAAACTTGTTTTTTCTATTCAATTATGCATAGGCTTATTAGGCGTTTCAATAAGATAATTTGCAAATAAGAGAATTCGGAGCTATATTGGAGTCTCGGTTAAATATTGGAAGTAAAAATTACAACAATTAAATTATTCCTGGAGCAGACCCCCCTACCTACACACTAATTTCCGCGACCGAACTTAAACAGGAGTTGACCTATCTAGCTATAATACGAATATTATTATAGTAAGCACTAAGCATTATTTTTTTTTTGGATACTTACTTTTTCATTCAGAAACTTACATTCACTGTATATCTACCTTCTTATTCTTCAATGATTCCATTTCTGGGCTATTTGCGGATTAAATAATATAAAAAACAAGTTTGTTTAACTGAAAGTAAGGAGCGACATTAAAACTTAAAACGAACAGAAATTATTCCGTGAATGAAATTGGCTGCCTCCTCCTCAACATCTCGCTCTTTATGTTAAAGTTTGACTCTGTCTCACTGCTTTGTTTTTTAAAACAATAAAATATTATAGCTTAAAGAGTGAGGTGTTGAGGAGGAGACACTACTACTACTACTAACAACTTACCGCAGCAACAAGCCACACGAGGCCAACACAGCTACGCACGCTTCTCCTCCACCCCAATCTATTGAAAACCTCCCTTTTTACACCCACCCACGAAGTTCCCATTTCCTTCAAATCTTTCTTTATGACGTCCTCCCATCCCAGATGCGAATAACCTGCATTCTTTTTAACCCTAAACGTTGGCCAGTAAGAACAATTTTTAGTAGTCTGTCGTCCTTCATCCACACAAAGTACCCTAGCCACCTCAATCATTCTCTCATTATAGCACTAGAGAGCGGTATTAAACCACATTTTTCGTACAGCCTATTGTTTGAAATACGGTCAGTCAGCCGGGTACCCAGAACAATCCTTAAGGAATTTCCTTGTAAAACATCTAGAAAATATTCATCCGCTTTTCGGAGCGTTCTTGCTTGAGAGCCATATTTGGCCACTGTCATCACCTTAGCTTCTAATATTCTAATCTTGGTTTGTTGACTTATCTTTCTATTCTTCCAAACTTTTTTAAACTGTGAAAAAACACCCTGAGCCTTGGCTATTCTACTTTTAAGATCTTCACTACTCCCACCATCTTTACTAATAATACTACCAAGGTAAGTGAAGCTGCCCACCTGATCAATCTTTTCATTATCCAACGTCACCTTTTCATCTTCACTTACTCCTAGCCTTAGTGACTTAGTCTTCTTCACATTAATTTTCAAACCTATTCTAGCACCCTGAACTCGCAAAACCTCAAAAACTTCATTCATTTTGTTCAAACTTACATCTAGGACGTTAAAATCATCAGTATAATCTAAGTCCTGGAGAGTTTTTCCTCCCCATTTGACTCCGTGGTCTCCCATTGCCTTTCCTGTGCTCCTTACGACAAAGTCCCTCAAAATAATCCATATAAAGGGGATAGAACACAGCCCTGTTTAACTCCTGATTTAACACAAAACCAGCTGCTAACCTTTTTTCCTACCTTAACCGCAGCAGTGTTTTTCTCATATATAGCACTAATCACTTTAATGTATTTGTCTGGTATACCATACAAGGATAAAACCTTTACTAAAGCTCTTCTATAAACAGAATCAAACGCTTGCTCATAACCTATAAAACTGAGGACCAAAGGTGTTTGAAAACTCAGGCACTTCTCAATTATTAGCCTAAGTGTGAAAATTTGGTCGACACATCCTCTGCCTCTTCTAAAACCGCACTGTTCTTCTCTTTAAACTTTGTCTACGGCATCTCTCAGTCTAAAAAGTATCATACTACTAAGTAATTTACTACCTACAGAGACCAGACTAATGCCTTTATAATTACCACACTCACTTTTATCACCTTTCTTGGCTTAATTAAGGTTTTCATATAATCGTTAGGTACTTCCCCTTTTTCAAAAATCATATTCATAATCTTCAGTAACTTATTTCTAACCTCAGAGCCACCATTTTTAAGAAACTCATTTAACACCCTATCAGCACCTGGAGCCTTATCAATTTTTAATCCTTTTAGTACTGTCGCTAATTCCTCCTCACAAAAAAAATCTTCCTTCACATCCAAGGTATCACAAACTTTTTCATTTTCCTCTATATCTCTTCCTGCAACTTTATCTCGGTTAAGCAAATTCTCAAAATGTTCGGCCCTTCTCTCTTTAGTTTTTTCCTTATCGATAATTGCGGCCCCATTCTTATCTTTAACTGGGCCAAGTCCGGATTGACTACTCCCTCTCAATCTGTTAACATGCCAATACAATATTATACCACTATGCTATTTAGCTGCATCTTCCAGGCCCTTGACAATTTTATCCATTACCACTGCTTTACACAACCTCAGTTCACGTTTTAATATTGTCTTTTCTCTATTTACATCTCTTTGATTTTCTCATTATCTATCACTCAGGTAATTTTTGCGCAAGCCCCTTTTTCTCTCTATTAAAAATAAAGGTTTTTCACCAATATTCTTTGCTGCAGTTCTAGACAGCCTGAGGGAAAGAAATTTGATCTGAGCAAACGTGGGAAAACAGGGAGTATTTTCGCAATTTTGCAATTAACTAGGCTCAAGTATTTACTTGATGATCAGGTTTCAAAGGCAGTATATTTGCATAAATATTAATGGGGAACATATTAGAAAGTCTAATGGATTCCTGTTATTCAGGTTTTTTATATTAAAATGAGCATGGATTAACTGAAAAGAATTATCTATTCGAACTAAAGAGTGGAGTTAAGACTTAAAACGAGCAACAGCTCCTAAGTTACTTATTAAATAATGGAAATTTTTATTTTATTGTGGGGAAAACTGCCCCCTGCCCTCCCCCCCCCCCAAAGACACCACTGGCCACTAGGGCAAGAGTTTTATTCTATGCAATTCATCCTTTTTTTTATCTCAGGACAGGAAACAGGGGGGATGTTTGATTCTGATTGTTTTCGTAAAGGTTATGGGTATCAAGGCGAAACTTTGGGTAACGTTATGGGGCAGTTTTAGCTATATGAAAAATGTTATGCGCATCCAATTTCTTAAAAGGGCGTATTTGTAACACTTCGAGAACGACTGAAGGTATTAAGTTTAAAATTTCAAGGTATGTTGGGGGGTGGGGTGCTGAAAAGTGATTAGAGGGCAACTAGTATCCCTCCGTTGCCCCTTTTGGCTGTAATGCCCCAAAGACATTTGATCAAAGCTTCAGATTTGTTCAAAATAGTTGGAGAGTTAAATAAATATGCTTCCAGGGATGACAAAACCTCCCACAGCCCAAGGAACAAGTGTTGTACGTTATAAAAGTTTCCCTATAGTTATATGAAAAAGGGCGAGTGTATCCTGAGTCTCCAAAAAAGGCTTAGGGTATTAAGAAAAAAACCTTTAGAAACTGTTAAATAGGATTGAAAAAAAGATAGAACACATTATATGTAGGAGGGCTGTCAAAAGGGTACAATAAAAATATTTAAGGAATGGGTAAGGGTATTACTATAGAAGTTCAAAATCAAGCTGAGAATGAAGTTGAAAAGGGAACGGACAGCGACCGCCCCCTCCTATTGCCCTTTAAGATGATCCCCTTTAAACTGATAGAAATACAATAAAGTTTTTTTATTCAAAATAATCATAAGGTCTAATAGCTTTGTCCCCGTGGATGCCATGCCCCCACCCCCGAGGCAAGAACTGAAAATTATCCAGTTTGTTCATTTTTAACAAGCAGGATTTATCATTGGGAGGTGAGATTTTTGATCCTAGGTGCATCCAAAAAAACTAAGTGTATCAAAGTGAAATTTTGGGGAATATTGAGGGGTATGTTCAGTTAAATCAAAAGATACTATCTGCATCCAAGTTATCAAAAGGCCATATTTGAAATATGTTAAGAACAAGTAAGGGTATTAACTGAAACTTTCAGAGCCACCCTATAACCATTGCGGCTGTAAATGTGACTTTCTGTGACTGCAACAGTGTCTACTTCTGTCTGCGACAGCCTATGACTGTGACTGGGGCTGCTTGCAACTGGTACTATATTTACTTGTGGCTACTTTCAGAAAATGTTAAAGGATGCTGAACAAAATTTAAATACACTATGGTCGTGCTTATTGTCAAAGGGGCACATCCGCAATATCTCGGGAACGGCTGAGGGCATTAAGCTGAAACTTCCAGGGCATATTTAACAGTGTTTGAACCTCTGGGGAATGTCTAGGGGGATTTTAAGCTAAATCAAAAGAAACTCTGCATATCCAGGTTATCAACAGAGTAGGCTATATCTGCAGTATTTTAGGTGACTAAGGGTTAGAATATTCAATCAAAACATCTCGGTTGTCAGAAGGGCGTATATGAAATATCCGAGGAAAAATTAATGAAATTTAGTTGAAAATTTCAGGAAATATTGAGGGGGTGTTAAAATAAATCAAAAGTCACGAATAGAGCTATTAAATTTGAATTATATATTTTTATTCTTATGCCAGAGACATGAAAAACAAAACAAATATTCACTACATTAACCAAAGCCAAAACTTTGTTGATCAAAAACAAACAGAAATTAATTAAAAAAAAACTTTCCAAAAAAGAAGTGTTTCAAAGCTAAGTAAAGAGCCATATTAAAATTAAGACCAATATATTTAAGATCCTAAAATAATTAAAACTCAAAACGACCAAAAATTACTATTAAAGAAGAAATGAAACCCAAAACTTACAGAAATTAAAATAAATAATCGTACAAAACATAGTGACAACAGATACTAATATAGATAAAAAAATAAATCTGAAAACGAGGAAAAATTTAATTGAATGTTCAGGTCAAACTTAAAACAAAGAAAAATCACTACAAACACAAGTTAGTCTACTGCCCCTTTTCCATAACCGTAAAAGTTTAAATTTGTTGAGTCATTTGTCTTTGGTGAAAACGATATGTATTAGAAATATTTCATTTATATTAACAACATTAAAAATAAAATGGAAATTGCAGTGAAATAAAATTTTAACTCGTTGAGTTTCCACATGGATTAATGAAATCATATATCAAATATTCATTTTATTTTCATTAGCTTTTTTCCAGTCGTCTTAATTTTTCTAGTGATTAATAAAAAAAAAACTTTTTGCACAAAATAAGTTTTTCAAAAAACGGTTAAGAACTCCATTAAGCCAAAGATGAACAAAAATAGAACCAAATAATCTACCAAGCATACAACTACCACAAATCAGTATCAATAAATAAATGAAACCCAAAACAAACAGAAATTAAAATAAGTCTAACTCAAAACGAGCAGAAATTAATCTGAATAGGGTTCTAAACCTTGTGCTTTATAAAAGCCAGAATATAATTTGTACTTTACTTAAAAAAATCTAAATGAATTTACTGAAAAAAATGTGCATTGTCAATTTAATATACATGTGTCGATATTTATTTCCTAAAATCTTAATTAATTTTTGTTTTCTCAAATTTATAAGTGAAAACATTTAAAAGAATTTTTTTCAGTAAATTACAAGTTACAAATGTAACGTTGAACAAAATGGCCATCTTTAATTTTTGATTGTTTTTTTTTTGGGAAATGGTGGGCTAGACATAAAGGCCCTCCAATCACTTTCGACTATTAAAAAGGGCACTAGCCCTTTCAATTTCCAATCAAATGAACCCTTTTTGAAGTTTCATTGGCAACACTTTATATAAAAACCTTATATGCCTCCAGGGCATGACTTACGACCCTTGCCCTGAGGGCTCTAAGGGGGTTATCATCCTCAAAGATCTAAGTTCCAAAACTTTCAACTACTTTGAACAAAATGGCTATTTCAAAATTTTGATTGCATGTGTTTGGGGAAATTGTGGGCGTGAGAGAGGGGTTAGTTGCCCTCCAATCACTTTCAACTATTAAATAAGGCATAAGCCATTTCGACTTCCAATCGACTGAGCCCTTTTTGAAGTTTCTGTGACAACACTTTCTATAAAAACTTTATATGCTCCTAGGACATAACTGAAAACCCTTGCCTGGAGGGCTGGGGGTGTCATCCTTAAAGACCTAATTTCCAGAACTTTCAAATACGTTGAAGAAAATGGCTATCTCAAAATTTTGATTGGATGTGTTTGGGGAAATGGTGGGCTTGAGAAGGGGGTTAGTTGCCCTCCAATCACTTTCGACTATTATAAAGGGTACTAGTCCTTTCAATTCCCAATTGAATGAGCCATTTTTGAAGTTTCTACAATAAACCTTTCTATAAAAACCTTATATGCCGTCAGGGCATGACTTACAACCCTTGCCCTGAGGGGCGTGGGGGGTTTTTCTTCATCAAAGACATAATGTCCAGAACTTTCAACTACGTTGAACAAAAAGGCTATCTCAAACTCTTGATTGGATATGTTTGGATATGTTGGTGGAAGTGAGAGGAGGGTTAGTTGCCCTCCAATCGCTTTTGACTATTACGGCACTATAATAAGGGCACTAGCCCTTTCAATTTCCAATCAAATGAAGCCTTTTTGAAGTTTCTTAGACAACGCTTTCTATACAAACCTTTTATGCCTCCAGGATAAAACTTACAATTCTTGCCCTGAGGGCTGTTGGGGGGGGGTGTCATCCTCAAAGACCTAATCTCCAGAACTTCCAACTACGTGGAACAAAATGGCTATCTAAAAATTTTGATTGGATGGGTTTGCGAAAATGGTGGGCTTGAGAGGGGGGTTAGTTTTCCTCCAATCACTTTCAACTATTAAATAGGGCACTAGCCATTTCTGTTTGCAATCGAATGAGTCCTTTTTGAAGTTTCTATGACAAAGCTTTCTATAAAATCTTTATATGCACCCAGGGCATAGCTTAGAACCTTACCCTTAGGGCTGTAGGGAGGGGGGATTGTCATCCTCAAAGACCTAATTTCCATAACTTTCAATTATCTTGAACAAAATGGTTATATCAAAATTTTGATTGGATGTGTTTGGGAAATGGTGGGCGTAAGAGGTGGGTTAGCTGGCCTCCTATCAATTTCGATTATTAAAAAGGGCCTTAGCCCTTTCAATTTCCAATGGAATGAACCCATTTTTAAGTTTCTATGACAACGTTTTCTATAAGAACCGTATATGCCCCAAGGCCATAACTTACAACTCTTGCCCTGAGGGGTGTTGGGGGTTTGTCATCCTCAAAGACATAATTTCCAGAACTTTCAACTACGTTGAACAAAATGGCTACCTGAAAAATTTTTATTGGATTTATTTGGGGAAATAATGGCCGTGGAAGAGGTGCTATTTGCCTTCCAATCCCTTTTGACTATTAAAATGGGCACGAGCCCTTTCAATTTTCAGTCGAATGAGCCCTTTTCGAAGTTTCTACGACAGCTCCTTCGATACGAAGTGCCCTGGTGTAAAGAAACAAATAGACAAATAAATGATACATTGTGCCAACATCGTTCTTTACTTAGGCAGTGTTATTACGCCAATTATGAAAATTAAACACTAGCCAGAGAGCCTGCTTGTATTGAATAGCTTATCACATGATTTTTAAGCAGGACCACCACAATATAAATAAAAGTCGTAAAGTTTACACAAAGTTTGTTCCGCTGACGGAAGAAGTTTAATTTTTTGACTTTATGCCAAGTTTATAGCAACTTAGATGACTTTATGGGAAAAGCTGAATGATTGTTTTCTTGTTTAACATCGAAAACAAGCTGAACTTGTTTTCTATTTTAATAAAATAAACAAAGTCAGGTGAGTAAACCTAGCTTTTAACTTTGCGAATAACTTTACGAGCTTCACAGACAGTATGGGAACCCAGCATTAATGGTAAATTCATGGAAATTAATAAAAATTCACTGCAAATGTTGACAACACCACGATACACTTAAGCCACCCAGCTTAAGCCTCCTTGCAGAAGGATCTGAAGATACAAAAATGGTCCAATGCAATGATGATCAGTTTCAGTGCATCGAAAACAAATTGTCGATGAGCTCCCAATTGAAAGCAAACAGTTTTGTTCGACGGTTTATTTCCAATTGGAAGAATCTTCCTGGAAACTTTTCCCCTATAAATTTATCTGGCATCTCTTACAAAAACAAATTCAACATATATATACAAAGAGTGAGGTAATCGTGGTTGGGGTTGCAACAAGTAGCTCTAAAATGGTAATTGTATCACTATTTTGGTACAGTAGCACGTAGCACGATCAGGATATTCTATAGTGCTGTTTTGCATAATACATGTACATGTACTACTTGAATGCCAAAGTTTTCTGAAAAAAAATATATGATCAGAGTCAGCAAGGAGGGAATTCAAAAATACTGTAGGAGGAGAGCATCTTCTGTGCTTTTTCTGATGATTTCTTTTAAAAGGTAGGACTTCGATTAAAGCAGCTCGCAGGGTTGCCACCAAGGTTACGTTCGTACCATTTTTGGTACGTTTTAAATAAAACAGTACGTTTTACGTTACGGTCCTAAAAACGTTACATTTTCGTTATGTTTTTGAATTTATGTTACAATTATGTTACGCTTTTGAATAATGAGGAAGTTCCACATTTTTTGAGTAATTTTTTCCCCGTGCAAAAATCCGCTGTTCCCATTTTAATTACACTGACATGAGTATCAACATTTTTTCACATTGCGGTTATTTGATCTTATCAATCAATCACTCAGTTATTAGGATGAGATAATACCCAATTCCCTTGTTCGCATAGTAAGTTAAGATAACATTCTCTCTCATGAGCATACGATTGTCATTTTTTTAGTGACAAGTGACAATAGTCAGTTAATAACCTCATCAGCTTTCAATTTCATCAGTTGACTTTGAATCTTGTTCCGTCAACAGTCATACTAAAATTATATGGAGAAGGAGCTAGTTTCATTAGTTAATGCTAATGAAATAAAACAAAATATGATGAAAATAAAAAAGTTTAGAACCAAATTTGGACTATATATTTGCAAATTAGGGGGGGCTAAAGCATAGTATATATTAAATACGTAACCTAATCTAGGTACTTCCCCCCCCTAAACCCCAAAAAACAATAGTAGAAGTATTGTAAATGCGATGACAAGCTACGCTTAGTGATCCAATTCTCTCCTGACTGATAAGCGTCTGACTAGTTTCCTTTAGCATCTATCTCGCGTGTTCATTAGATAATTCACTAGTACCAATGATTCTTGTGTTATTTTTTCCCTAACAACCTCACCCCCCCCCCTTCTGATTGGATTGATGTAATATCAGGTTATATAAAAAAGTTGCTCTTTTTATATAGGATTATGAACATCTGATATTCACAAAATACATGAAACTGTAAAAATGAGCCATTTTTTGGTTATATCTAAGCATTGAGGAGGGGGATGGGTTAGTTGAGCCGGAATTTTCGATTTTATGCTAAACTTTTTCCAAATATCATGGTCACTTTTTTGACATTATACGCCCCTCCCCATCTGCGGTCCCATATATAACTGTATAAACACATTTCATCGTTGTGGCGAATCTTGTGATGACATTCTTTCTTGTTGCATTCTTTCGTGTTCTTTCATATTGTAAAGTAAGAATTTTATTGGTCGATTTTTTTTAATATATTCCTAGGGGTATATCCCGGACCATCAAGGGGGTGGTTGTATTTTCAGAAAAGAGGCCATGGTATTTGTAAATAGTATAAAATAAATAATTTAATAGTACTGCTTGTGTGTTTAAAAGGTTTTCTTCAGAAAAGGACAACCACTAGATATTTGGCTTTAGAAAACGACAACTAGAGTAATGCCCATTTGTATGAAGAAGATAACAGTCTTGTGTCTGTATAGGGTAAGTTTACAGTTTACTTAAAAACTGATTCATATGGACCACGCAGGCCGGACTGGGGCCCAAATCCCCTGAAAACATAAATTTCTCGGTATTTCTTTATTAAATTATAAGTTTTTTATTATCCCCCTTAATTTTCTTAGTTAAATCATTCTCAGTTCATTTTTATTAACTCACTGATCTTTTTTTTCCACCTTCCTTTTATTTCTTTGTCACACAATTTTTTTTTAATTTGTGAACAATTTTTCAACCACTTTCGAATGTTCAGTTAATTCCCACTTTTATCAGTACAGCACAACGGTAAAAGCACATCCCAAGGCTGTGTTAACTTAGGCTGTAATCTTGGATGAGACATTATTTTTTTTTTAAATTGGAAAATTAAAAATTAGAAAATATTAAATAAAAGTGAAAATTCAGGGCAAAAAATCGATTCGTTTTTGCATAATTTGATCTCTTTTATTTGTTTTCCTCAACTCATCGACTTTTTCCGTTTATGTATTTAAAAACTAGATAAATTTGGTGTTTCTGTTATGTAAAACCCAATGCTTTTTGTGCCCCTCGTGTTCACTTATATTCATATATTCTTGAGAAAAAAATTCTGTACTTTGTAGTTCATTTTGAAAATAAGTTTATTTTTTTTATTGTTTGGCCCCCTCCCCTAGAAACTCTTTGTACGTGCCTGGACTTGTGAGACCCATCAAAACAGCTTTAGGCTAACATTTTTGTGATTGAATTATGTGAACTCTGAATTGTGAAAAATGCATATTATGCAAAATAACTGTTGTTTCATATAAGAACTGAAGACATCGATTAAAATTTTTTTTTCGATAAAATAAAAACAAAACAAAAACTCTGTCACTCGGAATTGCTTAAATCTTCACGTTCGAACGATGCAAATTTGAAGCTAGAGGAGGTGAGACTGAGACTGAGCCAATCTAAAATATTAGACGGGAAGGGAGCGATTAAAATAATTTTTTGGGTGTTTTTATGAAGCTGGATTTATTAAGATCGATTTTATTGAAATTTAACAATAAAAAAAATCTAGTTGGTTTTTTTCTTTTCTTCAAAACTCTAAAGTGTCCTGCGTTTATTGATTTGCCTTTTATTTTGTACGTATTACTCATCAACTTTTGGTTTGAAACACCAATAATGGCAATTAAAAACAACAAGATATGCAAAATTGTAGCCTGGGGTTTCATACACGCATCAGGGGGAGGGGGGTCTCTCTGTTTTGCAGGTAAACTGAAAGCAGCACTTGCAGTTGAATAAATAGGAATTTCCTGGAGGTAAAGAAGCATGAATTGTTATTATTGTATACTTTTTAGGCACTTTTTAAAAGTTGGAGGGGGGATTTTTTAATGAGATTAAGTAGAAATTTATTTTTCAAATTATACAGGCAAAAAATTTCCCATCCCCCCTTTAAGTGCCGCTCTTAATGGCGAAGTTAAGGCACCTTGCCTTGTAAAGACACTTTCCTTTCAAATGTTTTGTAAAAGTTACGTTTTTAAGAGTTTGACGTTACGAAATGTTTTGGTCTGCCGGCAACCCTGGCAACTCGGCACAAGCATCAATTTCAAACTGTGAGTGAGGTGTTGATTTTTCGAATACGATCTTTAGGCTAATTTATAGAATTGGAATTTTAGAGGAAGACAGGTGAAACTTACCACAATGGCTTCTTTTGAAACATATAATCTAATAGCAAAATTTGGTTAAAGAATTCTAGTGACATAGAAATCAGATGGGAAAAAAATATACCATTGTAGGTAAATTTATAGCTAACAACATAATTTGGCTACCATAAAATCAGCAATTTTTCGTAGGATACATAGCCTATTCAGAATCTGGCCCGTTATGGGGGAGGGGAGTTTGTAGAATTAACAGGATTGGGAAATATTTTTGGCATACTGATAGGGTATACCTAGGCTATGTAAAATTTGATTGCAGTTTTCAATATAATTTAGCTAGAATGAAAGTGAATTCATATCACATGATGCATCTTTTGGTAAATTTTTAACAAATCATATTATTGACTTACAAATAAAGTGAATAGGCCTATAGGCTACCACTCAATGCCTTTTTTTATGCTCTTTCCAAATATAATAGCCTAATCATTTTTGTCAGAAATGAATTTTACCCCCACACCTATATAGGTAAATATCTACCAAATCATATTATTGACTTGCGCATAAAGTGAATATACCACATGATGCCTTTTTTTATGCTGATTACAAATATAATAATAATTTCTATCGGAAATGAATTTCAGCCCCCCCCTATATATGCCAGTTCAGGGTATATTTTTCTACATTAGGGGGGGGGGGTAAAGTTTAAACTTACCTCCCATTTACATCAGAAACAAAATTTGCCCCCCCCCTAATGTAGAAATATATACCCTGAATTGGCATATAGGCTATAGGGGGGGGGGATGAAATTCATTTCCGATAGAAATGATTATTATATTTGTAATCAGCATAAAAAAAGGCATTGAGTGGTATATTCACTTTACATGTAAGTCAATAATATGATTTGGTAGATATTTACCCCTTTCAGGATACATATTTGCACATTAGGGGGAGGAGTGGGGCAAATTTCATTTTTGATGTAATTAGGAGGTAAGTTTAAACTTTACCCCCACCCCCATAATGTGCAAGTATATAACCTGAATTGGTATATATAGAGGTGGGGGTAAAATTCATTTCCGACAAAAAAGATTATTATATTTGGAAAGAGCATAAAAAAAGGCATCAAGTGGTATATTCACTTTATTTGTAAGTCAATAATATGATTTGGTAAAAATGTTCACATCTTTTACACTCTTCTTTGTTTTATACTTACTTCTGGGGAAATTGGGGACTTGGGTAGAAAAATTTTACATGATGAGCTAGTATCTTTCAAAGTTTTTTTGTTAATAAGTACATTACATAAAATGGTATAAATTTAGGAGCAGTACTGGTCACAAGGAGACATGTTAAGAAAACAATTCTTACCTTGTAATATGCAAAATAGCCTAGTCCTAGTTAACATGTTTTCCAGGGGCAGAACCTATATCCTCATTATTTTCCAGTTTTTTAATCACATTTTTCAATATTTATGTGAATTCTCCAAATCTTGAAAATTGTTTTAACACAAATATCCAAGGGCCATCTAGCTAACCTAATGTAACCAAACCTAACAGCCTAAATTTATGAATATTAGCCTGTTTATATCTTTTTGGTAGATGGCAGAGATGGTGTTTAACATTTATAGATATAATATTTAAAAACAGAAAATTGCAGTAAAATCTGTTTATTTTTCATGATTTTGCTAAAAAAAATTGTACAACAGTGAAAGAAGTGGTGAAAAAGGTTTGCTATTAGAAGTGGTAATTGTATAACTTTCTGTTAGTTGCCAAATAGGCTAGGCTACTTTAATATTAGAAAAATTCTTTTGACAGTGAAATAAGAAAATTGCAAGTTTAAAGGTCATCACCATTGCAAGGTGATCATAGTCTGTGGTATCAATTACCATAGGCTGCATTATGATTATTAAAAATTTTGTAAATATTGAGCATTTCATATTATTGACCTACAAATAAAGTGAACATACCACTAGATGCCATTTTTTATGCTCTTTCTGAATATAATAATTGCTTTTCTTGCAAATTCAGTTTTAAGCCTGTTTCAGACCCTTAAAAATGATAATTTCTTTCTGTATTTTTTGGTATAAAAAGGGTTAAAACATTGGCTTCAAACTTACTATTTCATTATAAAATCCATCTTTTAAAAAACATATAATCTGTAAACATTGATTTGTCACAATTAATTTGGATAAAAAACTCAAACAATTTTTTTTCCATCCTCCATGTTTCTTCTGCCAGCTTGATATTTATTTATACATAAGTGAAATCAGTTTTTAAGCAGCCTAAAATAATAGGAAGAAAACATAGTGGATTTGCTTTGATTTTTTTTTTAATTCAACTTTATCTTGACAAATCAATGTTTGTGAATTACATAACTTTTACAAAATGGATTTATAATGAAATAGTAAGTTTGAAAACAAATGTTATGACCCATTTTTATAAATATAGAATATAATTATTATTTTCAAGGGTCCTAAAATGGCTTAAAATTGATTTTGCAAGAAAAGCAGTTATTATATTTAAAAAGAGCATAAAAAGACATCTAGATGTTCAATTTATTTGTAGGTCAATAATATGAAGTGCTCAATATTTACAAAAAATTTTGCAAAATATAATTTTCAAGAGCAAAAAATGTGATCTTTGAAGACTAGCACCCCTGACCAGATATATAATGCTCATATTCATAAGCAATGCTATTGATAACCCCATATTCTGCTGTCAATCCTGGTACTCACTGATCACCTACTAGTTACATTTTCAGCAAGTGGCTCCCTGAATAATAGTGCTTTAATTTTCTGTATCTTTGTACTCCTCTATGTGCATTTCATGCTTGTGTAGAGGGTTCAAATAAATTAAAATTATTGAGCAGTTCATTTAGGGAATAGTTTACCAAAGTTATTTTGTAAGGTGCTTGGCTTTAGATTAAGAAGGTGGATTGATAAGAGATATTTTGGATAATATTCAGGTGGATTTCAGAGAAGGTTATAGGACAACAGACCATATACTTAGTTTGGAGGGCTATTTAATAAATATATTAGTGCTAGGAAAGGTAGGTTAAACAGTGGCTTATTTAGAAATGTTGAAGTGTGATTCAGGTAGGTTAGGCTGTACCAAGTTAAGTGTATATTAGATCAGTGTGAATTAAGTCATTAGTGGGAGGGATGGTTTAGGGCCTGAGAATATGAGAGACTAAGTAATTGGATTAGTTGAAAGGATTCTACTGCACCAGGAAATACAGACATGGCAGGCCCAGCATTTGCTATTGGTTTCTCTGAGTCTTTATTGTCAGTCAAAGGTTATTACCTTAAATTACCTTAAATCACAGCTTGGAGTGAAATAAGGACTTTCAATCCTGTTGAATCACTCCTTGTGATGACTGTTGTAGTTGGTTAAGTTCTGGTGGAAGATTCTGGTGCTTCCCAGTCAAACTTCCACAGTGTATCTTTCCACTCAGCATCCAGATGGCGTTTGAAAGCATCTGTTGATTCAGCAGCAACAGTGTCCTCCTTGAGGTTATTCCAGAGGTTCTCAATCCAATCCGAGAAGAAATTGCATCTTGCTCCAGTTGTAGCGTGATGTTTGCGGATTCGTCTAGGGTGTCCTTGTGTTTTGTGGGAGGTGTTGATCTCCAGGATCTCATTTTCTTGATTGGTTGAGAGGAGTTTTTGCGCCTGGATCATGTCTCCACGTTTCCATCTGTATACTAAGGAGGGGAGGTTGAGTTCCTTCAGCCGTTCACTGTATGTCTTGTTTTCCATGCCGACAATCATCTTAGTGGCCCTTTGTTGGATTTGCTCAAGAACTGCCTTGTCCTTTTTGAATCAAGGAGTGGCCAGTATCGTCCCCACCTCCAGTCTAGGTCTTACTAATCCTTTTGTAGAGTTTGGTGATTACGTGTTTACTCCTACTGGTGATGCTGTGTTTGATGATGCCTAGGGCCCTACTAGCATTGGCTGAGATTTTCTGTGAGTGGGAGCTGAATTTCAACTGGGAGTCAACAATGACGCCAAGGTCACTCTCCTCCTGGAAAGGCTCGATTGTGTGGTGACTTCCAGAATTTTGGGTCATGAGGTACTGATGTTTGGGGTTTTTGTGTCCGAAGTGTATGACCTTGCATTTTTCTGCGTTGAATTCCAGCAGCCATCTTTTGACCCAGGAGCACATGTGGTTGAGATCAGTTTGGAGGGATTGGATGGAAGAAGAGGTGTTGGCAGGACCTATGAGTTTTGAATCATCCGCATATAGGGTGGTTTTGTTGCTGGTGATGAGGGGTAGCTCATTTATGTAGATGTTGAACAGGGTGGGGCCCAGGACGCTGCCCTGGGAAACCCCACTAGTGACTTTGATTTCGTCAGAAAGGACATGGCTGTTTGGTCCGGTTATCACTTTCACTTGCTGTGTTCTGTCCCTCAGAAAGTCCTCTGTCCAACTGACCACTGGACTAACAGATAGAGTAAGTAGCCTGTGAATGAGGTATTGGTGACAAACCTTTTCAAATGCTTTGGCTAGGTCTAACAATATTATATCCACTGGTAATCCTCTCTCTAGTAGGTCAGTTACAAGACTATATGACTCAAGAAGGTTTGTGTCCACCGATCTCTTTGAGCAAAAACCATGCTGACTACTGCTGATAGGTGAGTTGGCCTCAAGATGGTTAATGATACGCTTATTTATGATTCTCTCTATGACCTTGCATGCCACACATGTAAGGCTGATAGGTCTGTAGTTTGCTGCAGAAGTTTTGCTACCCTTCTAGTGAATTGGGATAACTATTCCCTTCTTCTAGTCCCCTGGAAGCTTTCCTTGTGCCAGCGACAGATTGAATAGTTTTACCAGTGGGGCTGATATTGCAGGGCTTAATTCCTTCATCAGTCATGGGCTGAGACCATCAGGTCCCGTCGATTTATTGGGATCGAGGTTCTTAAGCTGTTTGGTTACTTCTTCGATTGTGACTGGTGAGTGTACCATTGGGAAGGGAGTGTGAGCCTGTTCTGCTGGTGGGGGGGTTGATTGGGGGTCATCCAGGGAGAACACTGAGGCAAACTGCTGATTAAGCAGGTTTGCTTTTTCAGAGGGGCAAGAGGATAAAGAGTTGTTGTTTACCAGGTCTGGTACAGAGTGTCTGTCTGGCTTCTTATGGGAGATGTATTTCCAGAATAATTTTGGGTTTTCCTTAACGTTTTTGGCCAGTCGTTCTTTGTAGTTTGAGGTCAGTTTTCCAGTTTCTTTTCTGAGGAGGTTCCTTGCAGTTTTGTACTGCTCATACAAAGCTGTAGTCTCTTGTTTTGTGTACTTCTCCCACAGTTTTTTCTTCCTGTTGCGTAGTTTCTTGATTTTTGGGGTGAGGAAAGGTAGAGTTTTGGGTTTATTTTTCCATGTTACGCTGGTGTGTTTGGCTTGTCTCTCTAGTAAGGTCTTTTTTAGAGTTAGCCATGAAGCTTTGACATCTTCTGATATAAGTGTTTCCAGGTTAGCATCTAACAGCTCCTCCACCATCATCTTGTAATTTGTAAAGGATTGCTTGGTATATTTTGATGGTTTGGAGTTGAGATGAATAGATGAGAGAACTGACATGTGGTCACTTGAGCCAACTGGACTGAGAGTGTGTGTGTTGATCACCTTTTCTGGGTCATTTGTTATGACTAGGTCCAGTATGGAGGGATTTTGTCCTGGGCGTATTCTTGTGGGCATAGTTACTGTTTGGTATTTTGGGTAAAGTGAAATTTTTTCATGTGGTAAGGCAAGAAAGATAAAGGATACAGCACTAGACCCTTAAAGTCCAAACTGGCAGTATTGATCTCCATTTCGAGGCCCTTCAGCCAGGAAGTGCAATGGGGGAGGGGCAGCCATCCTGTGCCTTTGCACACCCTTCTTGCTTATTTTCCCCTGATTTGCCCAGGTGCCTGCGTAGAGCTGGGTCAATTCTGGCTGGGCTTACAGAGTCAAACCATTGACTCCCAACCCAATTCAACCCCTGCCCTTCAAACAAAGGATTCCAAATCCAGCACGCCTACCACTCAATTAGGACAACAATACCTGATAAAGAATTGAACCCTTGACATTCTGATTTGAAGTCTGATGCTCTAGTAATTGAAATATGGCAGATAATCTATGCTGAATGATCAAGATGACAATGATCATCTTTAATCTATTCAGCATTTCCAAAGTTTTAATTGTTGGTAATAATGATAGGGTGTCCTGATTTAGGTTTAATATGGGTTTAAATATAAAGGAAATATAGTTATTATGTGAAATGAGAGCTGATAGTTTATACTTGAACAAATAAGAACGTCTATTGGGAGAGAAAGGTCAAAAACTGGTTCATACTTTTGTCCTATGTTTGGAGGTTTGAATGAAAATGTATATCCCTTGATGAATTTTGAGTGGTTGGTGAGAATGTGTGCAGATGAATGTTTTATGGCTGAAAGAAATTTGGCATGGTTCTTCTGTCTTGCAATGGATCATAGAGCTATGTTTCGGTAAGGATTATTTTAGGATTTTTTAATTTCTGTGTAATTGTTGCTTGTTTATATATTTTGCCATGACCTATGGCTTTTAAGTGCAAATAAATTCTATTCTAAAGTCTATTTGTTATTAGAAAGTATATGGCCATTTTTTGGGGTATTTTCCCCAAGGAGTATTTTCCAGGAGAAATTTTAAACAGGTGGAGTGGTAAAAGGGATTTCCCAGCATGATCTGAAACAGCCAAAAATTAAATAAAAAAATAAGTTATTTTTCACATGAAAGTAAGGAACAACATTAAAACTTAAAACAAACAATATTAAAACAGGATCCTTCCTCTGTATGCTAAAGTTTGACTTTTTTGTCTCAGTTCTCTATCTAAAGACAAGAAACTCTAATAAATGCTCAAACCTGTTGAACTTGAATAAGAAGTATTTTAAAGAACTTTAAGATTTTAGCATAAACAGCAAGGGTTGAGGAGGGGTAGTACCCCTCATATATGGAATAATTCCTGTTTGTTTTAAGTTTTATTGTTGCCCCTTACCTTCACTTGAAAGAATATTAAAGTTACTCTGGTGTCCTCACTGAAGTAACTCTATATTAGCATCTTTTCCCTACGTGGATTAGTTTGCGCCGATTGTACATTTTTGTTTTTTTTTTTGGTGGTGGTTTTATTGGTTTTTAGTTTTATCTAGTTTTTTTTTTGGTTTTTTTTTTTTTTGTATTTCGTGCTGAAGAAGCCTTGTTGGTATACAGGCGAAATATCCGCGTTGTTTTGTTTCTGTTGTTTTTCTTTTCTCTCCACTGGCCACAGTCTCGTTTTTTTGTTTTTTGTTTTTTTTTTAGTTTTTTTTTATTTTGTTTTTTTTAATTTTTCTCTTTGTTGGTCTTTTGTTTATTTAATGTTCCGAAAGTGAATGTGTTCCATGCTGACATTTATTCACAAACTATTCAGGAGGGCTAAAAGGAGTGGGGGGGGGGGGTTGGAATTTTAAAAGGCTTATTATTTGATTCAAAATTGCGGAATATTGAGATTTGGGAAGGGAATAAGATGGGGGTGTCATCAAGGCTGTACCCAGGATTTTTTTTTCAGAGGTTGTTTTACTAAAAAAAAAAATTTTTCGGGGGGGGGGGTTTACACACAAAAAAACTTAAAAAACACATACAAATTTTTTTTATATACATTTTGTTACGTTTTTACGAGCCAGACAAACATTTCGGGAGGGGGGGGGTGTGGCGTTCAAACCCCCCTACCCCCCCCCCCCCTCTGGGGACAGCCTTGGGGGTCATGGGTCCAAAAACTCCCATCTAAGTAAGCCTGGCTGTGTATGCCATGAAGAGGACAATGTAAAACAAGAAAAGAAAAAGATGTATATAGAGAAATCAGAATTTTGTTCCTCTATGCAATAAAAAGGACCCAGTTTGAAATAAGGCCAAAATATTACTGAGAACTTTTGCGACATATTTATCTTTGTTATTTCATGTTGATTGCTTGACCAGATTATTGCAATTTTTGGCTGCAAGCAGCTATTAAACGTGCTCCTTATACAAAAATAGCCAAAGCATAGTATGTAAAAATCATGAAAATAAATGATAAATGGTTGGTGGCATTGGTCTGGATGTTTACCAATTGAGTTAAAATAAAAACAGTAACAGAAAACATAAAAGAAACAGTTCATTAAAAAGTATAAAAGCAGAAAGTGATAAAGAGGATAAACAAGAAAGCATGCCATGATGTATTTGTAATACTTAATTGAGACAATTATTATTATGAAATGAAGTTTTTTCAATAAGTATCCTTTTTTTTTAGGAATTTGAATGTACAGTATTCTTAATATAATATTGTTAGAAACCAGCAATAAAAACATAGTTTAAAAATAAGTCCATTAACATCCCCCCCCTTCCCCAAGAAGAAGAACTTGTAATTTTCCTATAAGTATGTCTTTTCATTGTTCTATCTATTATGAATGGAGGGAGCAAAGTCAATTATCAAATAGAACTATCTGAATCTCAAATGTTTTTTTTTCTTTGAATTAAATTTTGTAATATTTTTGAGTGACAGATCTTTTGAAACAGAAGATATACTAAGTTGGTCCTCAAATATCAAAATGTATCCCATTCAAAAAGTAAGTTTTTAACAATTGCACTTTGAAGTGACCGTATTGTGATGTTGTAAACCTGTGTTGTCCACTGATATCTGAAGTAGACTTCTATTCTAAAGAATTAAATGGAAAGTAATGAGCAATGTTAAAACTTAAAACAAACAAATTATTCCATATATGAGGGCAGATGCCCCCTCCTCAATACCTTGCTCTTTACACTAAAGTTTTTTTAGAACCTTTAAAGAAACTTCTTGTTCTAATTAAATGTCCCTTGTGTTTTAGGAGATGTTCTTAAAGAATTGGGACAAAAAGTCAAACTTTAAGTCTAAAAAGCAAGGTGTTGAGGAGAGGGACCCCCCCCCCTCATATATGGAATAATTTCTGCTTGTTCTAAGTTTTATGTAGCTCCTTACTTTCAATCATTCAATCATTTACTTTCAATTTTCAATCATTTTCCAAATAATACCAGGAAATAGGGCTCTCTCCATGGACAATTACTTCCCCCACAAAAAATTACTTCTCCTCACAGAAAATTACTTCCCCCCACAGAAAATTCCTGCAATTAAAGTCCTTCCAATATACCTACCCGCCTCGGAAAATTTTCTGGACAATTCTATCCCTGCTGAAAAATCCCTCCCAAAAATTTCTTGCAGACACTTCTGCATGAAGTATTCTCCTTATCATACTTTAATCTGAAAAATATTTTAATTTCTGATTGTTTTTCAAATCATGTTGGAAATACTTCCCTTCCATGGAAATTTTTCCTGGAATCCCCCACCCACAGAGAAATCTTGCTCCTGTAGAAAATTCCCCCACGGTGAATTTCTCCAGCATAAAATTCCCCCCAACAGAAAATTTCCCCAAACAGTTCCTACTGTGCTTGATTTTTTTTTTGAACACCCCCAGAGTAAAACTAAGTTCTCAAAGACAAAGGGGTTTTGTGGGTCATACTATCCCCAAAGGCATAGTTGTTGAACCTTTAAACTATGCTACACAAAATGGTTATCTCAGAATTGTTGTAAAAACTTTCTTTTTTAGAGTTTCAGTTACTATGTAGCTGCATTGCTTCTTACTTACAGTTTGTTACCACACACTGTTTGATTGAAGTCACTAAAGTTAATATGAATAAAAAATGACGGTTGGCATTGTATCATAGGCAGCGCAATAGCTCTGCCTACGTAAAGAAAGATGTGGCTACAATGTATAATTTTTTTTTCTTTCTTCTCCATACCCAGGCACTTTGTATCGAAGGAGTTGTCGTAGAAACTTCAAAAAGGGCTCATTCGATTGGAAATTGGAGTGGCTAGTGCCCTTTTTAATAGTCGAAAGTGATTGGAGGGCAGCTAGCCCCCCCCCCACGCTCATCAGTCCCCCCAACACATCCAATCAAAATTTTGAGCTAGACATTTTGTTCAGCGTAGTTTATGTTTCCAGATAGAGAATATGTTTATGAGGAGGACACTCCCCAGAAACCCTTTGGGCAAGAGTTTTAAGTTATGCCCTGGGGGCATATAAGGTTTTTATAGAAGATGTT
Source organism: Artemia sp. Qi Xiang Cuo (assembly GCF_049724085.1). Taxonomy (NCBI): domain Eukaryota; kingdom Metazoa; phylum Arthropoda; class Branchiopoda; order Anostraca; family Artemiidae; genus Artemia; species Artemia sp. Qi Xiang Cuo. The sequence goes on from NC_142794.1 coordinate 64,585,292, forward strand.
GTCATAGAAACTTTAAAAAAGGCACAATCAATTGGAAACTCAAAGGGCTAGTGCCCTTTTTAATAATTGAAAGTGATTAGAGGGCAACTAGCCCACCCCACGCCCACCATTCCCCCAAACACATCGAATCAAAATTTTGAGATAGACATTTCGTTCAGCGTAGTTGATTTCCATATTGAAAATATGTTTTTGAGGAGGACACTCCCCTATAACCCTCGGGGCAAGGGTTTTAAGTTATCCCCTGGGGGCATACAAGGTTTTTATAGAAGGTGTTGTTGTAGAAACTTCTAAAAAGGCTCATTCGATTGGAAAATCAAAGGGCTAGTGCCCTTTTTAATATTCGAAAGTGATTGGAGGGCAACTAGCCACCCCCCCCCCCCCCAAAAAAAAAGTATGTAGCCTATACTTTCCAATAACAAATACTAAACATCAACAATTGGCAAATTTGATAGCTTAGAGCTCTTTCCCTGGGGGGTTTTGTGGGTCATACTATCCCCAAAGGCATAGTTATTGAACCTTTAAACTATGCTACACAAAATGGTTATCTCAGAATTGTTGTAAAAACTTTCTTTTTTAGAGTTTCAGTTACTATGTAGCTGCATTGCTTCTTACTTACAGTTTGTTACCACACACTGTTTGATTGAAGTCACTAAAGTTAATATGAATAAAAAATGACGGTTGGCATTGTATCATAGGCAGCGCAATAGCTCTGCCTACGTAAAGAATGATGTGGCTACAATGTATAATTTTTTTTTCTTTCTTCTCCATACCCGGGCACTTCGTATCGAAGGAGTTGTCGTAGAAACGTCGAAAAGGGCTCATTCGATTGGACATTGGAGTGGCTAGTGCCCTTTTTAATAGTCGAAAGTGATTGGAAGGCAACTAGCCCCCCTCACGCCCATCATTCCCCCAAACACATCCAATCAAAATTTTGAGATAGCCATTTAGTTCAGCATAGTTGATTTCCTGATAGAAAATATCTTTTTGAGGAGGACACTCCCCCACAATCCTTGGGACAAGGGTTTTAAGTTATGTCCTGGGGGCATATAAGGTTTTTATAGAAGATGTTGTCGTAGAAACTTCAAAAAAGGCTCATTCGATTGGAAATTCAAAGGGCTAGTGCCTTTTTAATAGTCGAAAGTGATTGGAGGGCAACTAGCCCCCCCCCCCACGCCAATCATTCCCCCAAACACATCGAATCAAAATTTTGAGATAGACATTTTGTTCAGCGTAGTTGATTTCCATATAGAAAATATGTTTTTGAGGAGGACACTCCCCTATAACCTTCGGGGCAAGGGTTTTAAGTTATCCCCTGGGGGCATACAAGGTTTTTATAGAAGGAGTTGTTGTAGAAACTTCTAAAAAGGCTCATTCGATTGGAAAATCAAAGGGCTAGTGCCCTTTTTAATATTCGAAAGGGATTGGAGGGCAACTAGCCACCTTTCCCCCCCACACCAATCAGTCCCCCAATCACATCTAAGCAAAATTTTTAGATAGCCGTCTTTTTCAGCGTAGTTGTTTTTCAGATAGAAAATATTTTGTTGAGGAGGACATTCCCCTAAAACCCTTGGGGCATGGGTTTTAATTTATGCCCTGGGGCATGTAAGGTTCTTATGGAAGGCGTTGTCGTAGAAACTTCAAAACAGGCTCATTCGATGGGAAATTTAAATGGATAGTGTTCTTTTTAATAATCTAAAGTGATTAGAGGGCAAATAACCCCCCTCTCACGCCCACCTTTTCGTCGAAAGTAATTGGAAGGCAACTTAACACCTCTTCCACGCCCACCATTTCCCCAAACAAATCCAATCAAAATTTTGAGATAGCCATTTTGTTCCACGCAGTTAAAGTTCAGGAAATTATACCTTTGAGCAGGACACTCCCCCCACAGCCTTCAGGGCAAGGGTTATAAGTTATGCCCTGGGGGCATGTAAGTTTTTCTTTGTTGTAGAAACTTGAAAAAGGGCTCATTCGATTGGAAATTCAAAGGTGTTTTGCCCTTTTTAATAGTCAAAAGTGATTTGAGGGCAACTAGCCCCCCTCTCTCGCCCACCTTTTCTACAAACACAGCCAATCAAAATTTTTCGATAGCCATTTTGTTCCGTGTTGTGGATTTTCCAGATAGAAATTATGTTTTTGAGGAGGACACTCCCCACAGCCCTCAGGGCAAGGGTTGTAAGTTATGCCCTTGGGGGCATATAAGGTTTTTATAGAACGCGTCGTTGCAGAAACTTCCAAAAGGGCTTATTCAATTGGAAAATGAAATGGCTAGTGGCTTTTTTAATAGTCGAAAGTGATTGGAAGGAAACTAACACCCCTTCTACGCCCACCATTTCCCAAAACGCATCCAATCAAAATTTTGAGATAGCCATTGTGTTCCACGCAGCTTAAAGTTCAGGAAATTATACCTTTGAGTAGGAAACTCTGCCTACAGTCTTCAGGGCAAAAGTTATATGTTATGCTCTGGGGGCATATAACCACCCTCTCACGCCCACCTTTTCCCCAAACGTATCCAATCAAAATTTTTAGATAGTCATTCTATTCAACTTAGCTGATAATTTCAGGAATTTTTTCTTGAAGGATGACAACCCCTCCACCCCACAACCCTCAGAGCAAGGGTTGTAAGTTATGCCCTGGGAGCATATAAGGTTTTTATAGAAAGCAATGTTGTAAAGACATCAATATAAGTTGGGCTCAAAACCCCTATGCCTTCCTAAGGCAAGAACATAATTTGCACTTTACTGAAAAAACAAAAAAACGAATGAATGTGCATTGTCAGTTTAGTATACATATACTTATATTTAGTAATCAAAATCTTAATATTATTTGATTTATTAAAGTTATAAAATTAAAAACATCACACCCACCATTTCCCCAAAGACATTGAATCAAAAGTTTTTAGATGGCCATTTTGTTTAACGTAGTTTCAAGTTCTTTAAATTAGGTCTTTGAGAATAACCCCCCCCCCTCCCCCCAAAAAAACCCGCAGGGTAAGGGTCGTAATCACTACCCTGGGGGCATACACGGTTTAATGTTTGTATGCTACCACTGTTACTGCATTTACCACTAGTCCCCGGCGTCGCACCTATAAGAGAATAGATTTTAGTCTTCTAAAATCTATTTATAGTTCTTATCTTCCTCAAATCCAATTTTTATTTACAAGATATTCTACCTATTCATGAGGTAGAAACTTTGCGAGTCACTGGCTGGGCGTTGGTCTTCTTCATTATTCATCAAGAGAAGGAGAAATCTTGTAAAAACGAAATGACTGTGGTATTTCAGAATCCTTGCAGAATAGTTGCAATATCTAAGAGCTATGTATTTCTAAAAGAATTAATAATCAAAATTAGTATTATTTTTATTCCTTGAAAATTACTGTATACAAAACTTTGAATACCGTATCATAGAATTCATCATTTATCTTTGAATATTAGTGCGTCAAAAAAAAACTCCTTCAGGCAAACTTCAGAAGTATATTAGAACTGCGGGATGTGGCTATAGTTATCGTGAATGAAAATCAACTTATCCACTGTATGGACTAAGGCCATTTCTCTTCTAAGTCACCATCAGGCCTACCACCAAAAATAGTCTTTCTGCGGTCACACTAGCCGCAGAAATAGACAATAACTTGCTGGCAAATGCGGCGACATACGAAATTTCATCGCGATTGTGTCTTCGGAACAGAAGAACGTTGCTGTAACCGTCGTCTTCGGTTTCCTCCTATCATAGGCAGCGCGATAGCGCTGCCTAAGTAAAGAACGATGTGGGAACAATGTATTTTTTTTCTTCTTTCTCAATACCCAGGCACTTCGTATCGAAGGAGTAGTCGTAGAAACTTCGAAAAGGGCTCATTCGATTGGAAATTGGAGTGGCTAGTGCCCTTTTTAATAGTCGAAAGTAACTGAAGGGCAACTCGCCCTCCCCCAAGCCCATCATTCCCCCAAACACATCCAATCAAAATTTTGAGATAGCCATATTGTTCAGCGTGGTTTATTTCTAGATAGAAACTATGTTTTTGAGGAGGACACTCCCCCACAACCCTCAGGGCATGGGTTTTAAGTTATGCCCTGTGAGTATACAAGATTTTTATAGAAGGTGTTGTTGAATAAACTTCAAAAAAAGCTCATTTGATTGGAAATTCAAAGGGCTAGTGCCCTTTTTAATAGTCAAAAGTGATTGGAGGGCACCTAGCCCCCCCCCCCCCGCCCATCATTCCCCCAAACACATCCAATCAAAATTTTGAGATAGCCATTTTGTTCAGCGTAGTTTATTTCCGGATAGAAAATATGTTTTTGAAGAGGACACTCCCCCACAACCCTCGGGGTAAGGGTTTTAAGTTATGCCTTGAGGGCATATAAAACGATGTTGGTATAATGTATCATTTATTATTTTTTTCCCTGAGAGCAGGGCACTTCTTATCGAAGAAGTTGTCGCAGAAACTTCGAAAAGGGGTCATTTAATTTGAATTTTCAGTGGCTTGTCCCCTTTTTAATAGTCGAAAGTGATTGGAAGGCAAGTAACACCCCTTCCATGCCCACCATTTCTCGAAACACATCCAATCAAAATTTGAGATAGCCATGTTGTTCAGCATAATTGATTTCCAGATAGAATTTATGTTTTTGAGGAGGACATTCCCCCACAGCCTTCAGGGCAAGGGTTGTAAGTTTTGCCGTGGGGGCATATAAGGTTTTTTTAGAAGGCGTTGTCGTAGAAACTTCAAAAAAGGTTCATTCCATTTGAAATTCAAAGGGCTAGTGCCCTTTTTAATAGTCAAAAGTGATTGGAGGGAACTAGCCCCCCTCCCTCTCACGCCCATCATTCCCCCAAACACATCCAATCAAAATTTTGAGATAGCCATTTAGTTTAGCGTAGTTGATTTCCTTATAGAAATTATTTTTTGAGGAGGACACTCACCCACAGCCTTCAGGGCAAGGGTTGTAAGTTATACCCTGGGAGCATATAAGGTTTTTATAGAAGGCGTTGTCGTAGAAATTTCAATAAAGGATCATTCGATTGGAAATTCAAAGGGATAGTGTCCTTTTTAATAGTCGAAAGGGATTGGAGGGCAACTAACCCCCCTCGCACGCCCACCATTTCCCCAAACACATCCAATCAAAATTTTGAGATAGCCATTCTGTTCAACGTAGTTTTCAGTTCTCCAAATTAGGTCTTTGAGGATGAAAACCCCCTCACAGCCCCCAGGACAAGGGTTTTAAGTTATGCCCTGGGGGAATATAAGTTTTTATAGAACGCATTGCTGTAGAATCTTCAAAAAGGGCTCATTTGATTAGAAATTGAAATGGCTAGTGCCGTTTTTAATAGTCGAAAGTAATTGGAAGGCAACTTACACCCCTTCCACGCCCACCATTTCTTCAAACACATCCAATCAAAATTTTGAGATAGCCATTTTGTTCCACGCAGTTAAAGTTCTGGAAATTATACCTTTTAGCTGGACACTCCCCCCACAGTCTTCAGGGCCAGGGTTATAAGTTGTGCCCTGGTTGCATATAAGTTTTTATTGAAATCTTTGTCATAGAAACTTGAAAAAGGCCGCATTCGATTGGAAATTCAAAGGTCTAGTGTCCTTCTTATTGGCCAAAAGTGAATCTAGGGCCACTAGCCCCCCTCTTTTGCCCACCTTTCCCCCAAACACATCCAGTCAAAATTTGTAGATAGCCATTTTGTTCAGTGTTGTGGATTTCCAGATAGAAATTATGTTTTTGAGGAGGACACACAGCCCTCAGGGCAAGGGTTGTAAGTTATGCCCTGGGGGCATATAAGGTTTTTATTGAACGCGTCGTCGTAGAAACTTCAAAAAGGGCTCATAAGATGGGAAATTGAAATGGCTTGTGCCATTTTTAATAGTCGAAAGTGATTGGAAGGCAACTAACACCCCTGCCACGCCCACCATTTCCCCAAACATATCCAATAAAAATTTTTAGGTAGCCATTTTGTTTCACGCAGCTTAAAGTTCAGGAAATGATACCTTTGAGCAGGACACTCCCCCCGCCCCCCCCCCCCACAGTCTTCAGGGCAAAGGTTATAAGTTATGCACTGGGGGCATATAAGGTTTATATTGAAATCTTTGTTGTAGAAACTTGAAAAAGGGCTCATTCGATTGAAAATACAAAGGGCTAGTGCCCTTTTTAATAGTCGAAAGTGATTGAAGGGCTACTAACCCCCCTCTCAGGCCCACCATTTTCCCTAACACATCCAATAAAAATATTGAGATAGCCATTTTATTCAGTGTAGTTTTAAGTTCTCTAAATTAGGTCTTTGAGGAGGAAAACCTCCTCACAGCCCTCAGGACAAGGGTTGTAAGTTATGCCCTGTGGGCATATAAAGTTTTTAAAGAACACGATGTAGTAGAAACTTCAAAAAGGGTTCATTCAATTAA